>NW_011476467.1:15602-15964 GCF_000754665.1 Bison bison bison | reverse complement strand
CTTCCCCTCTTCTGGTCTATTCTCAACACAGAACCCAGATGTCAATAAAATAATCAGTCCTCTCCTTGAAATCCTGCAGTGAATCCCCAGATCACTGAGTAAAAGCCAAGGTCTTTATAATGGCTTACATGGCATAATATGAACTGGCCCCCATTGTTTTTCTGATGTCATCTCCTACCACTGTCCCATCATTCATGCTGTTCTACACGCAATGCCTCCTCACTGTCCCTAAAACATGCTAGACACACTCCCACCTTAAGGCTTCACACTTACTGTTCTCTCTGCTAAAAACAATTTTCCCATATATAATCCTATAATCCCTTTACCTCCTTCAGGTCTCAAGGAGAGGACTGATTATTTTA
>NW_011476467.1:15085-15438 GCF_000754665.1 Bison bison bison | reverse complement strand
AACATTGAGCAGAGTTATCTGGGCTGTAAAGTAGATCCTTGTCAATATAATATTTATAATCATAGCACTGCATGAAATGACCAAGGAATAAGTTTGGCATCCCCCATCATTAAGACTTCTACATGAAGAGACAAAATCAACAAAGGTAACTGAAAAGGAGCAACCAATGAATCTGGAAGGAAACCAGGAGATGGTGGTTCCTGGCAGACGAGGGAAGACGATCCTCTGTTGCAGGAAGGTCAAAGTAAAATACAGACTCAGGACTGGACTGGATTCAGCCATGTGCAGGTCACTGGAATCCTTGGCAAGACCAGTTTAGTTGAAGCGGTAGTTTCACAAACCAGATTGGTAGG
>NW_011476467.1:14103-14698 GCF_000754665.1 Bison bison bison | reverse complement strand
GGATCTACCAGAACTGGGAGGAGAGCAAATATTAGGCAACTCCTGTTTCACTTGAAAGGAAAGAATAGAAACAGCAGGAAGAGCTGAGGGATGGCATGCAGAAAAATTGAGATTATTATTAAGATTAGAATTGAGTTATAATATTATTATTGCTATTATTAAGGGGATTGTTCGTATATAAAAATACTGTTGGAATGCTAATAATAGTAAATATTTAATAAGCAGTTTCTGTTATTGTACTAAGCATATATATGCATATGTATATTGTGTGTGTATATATGTGTGTGTGTATGTGTGTGTATAATAAATTGTTACAACCACTCTAAGATAAGCACTACTATTAGCCCATTTTACAGGTGAGGGAAGTGAGACAGACATGCAGAGGCCCAGTGTCCTCACACAGGTAGAGTCAGGATTCAATCCAACTAATTTGGCTTCAGAATTTGTGTGTTTAAAAATATACTCCCCCCAAATAATTAATACAAATGAGGTATCAAAAAAGGTACTTAAACTACTTAGGATACTGCTGCTGCTGTTACTGCTGCTAAGTCGCTTCAATCGTGTCCAACTCTGTGTGACCCCATAGACGGCAGCC
>NW_011476467.1:10770-14003 GCF_000754665.1 Bison bison bison | reverse complement strand
AAAAGTGAAAGTGAAGTCACTCAATCGTGTCCGACTCTTCGCAACCCCGTGGACTGCAGCCCACCAGGCTCCTCTGTCCATGGGATTTTCCAGGCAAGAGTACTGGAGTGGGGTGCCATTGCTTTCTCTGACTTAGGATACTAAATTACTCTAATTGCCTGATTTAATAAAACAAGTGTTTATAAAACTCCTTTGATACATTATCTATTTAAAAAGTCCTCTAAGAAATACTGCAAAGGAGTTCACACAGTATAAAAGGTTAACCTGAGCCTCTTTATATATTTATAAAAAGCAAAATTCTGCCTCTTTCAGAATGTTCGTGGATTTAGAATGTTCTTCCAATAAGGCAGTCTAAATGAGGTTGTACTCACAACACAATGCAAATTAAAATTTGATACATGAAGAACTATCCTGAAAACTTTTATAAGAAAAATTTAAAGAGGAAATGTTCCTGCCTGTGACTACGTAATTTAATGCTCTCTTCAGAATTCAGTATAATCACAATTTTGTGTTTACTCAGAACTACTTCCACTCAAATGTAACCTACTCTGGAGCCTCCTGAGCTACTTGCCTTCCTGTCCCAAGTCTGGCTATTGAAAAGATCTTTTTCTAAGTAGGCCATCCTCTGCCTTAAACCTCTTAACTGGCCTTGCCATTTTTCCTGCCTCAGACTCTGGCTCCTTATGATTATCTTCAGGGCCCTGGTTACCTCAACCGTGCCCATAGCATTGCTTTGATTCTTGCCCCAGTTTTCCAGGTTTAACTTCTAAATAGCGCCTTTCTCACCTTCCTCCACTCTACTCTCAAGCTGCCCCTCGGCCTCATTCAACCATTTCTTTTGACATCCTTATTGAAAAGTTCTATTTTCTTTGACATCTTTCTTGCAAAATCCTTTTATTAGGAGAGTTGTCTGGGGTTAGGAGGCAGGGGGGAGGAAGGAAGAAAAGAACACAGGCACAAAATATTTGCACAAAGGACAAAGACTCCGTAGTAGTCTCATGTCCGCAACTCCTCACTTAGCAGCCACCTCTCTCTCTTGATCTAGGACTTGGCCTGCCTCTCTCTCAGCCGGTGACCCTTCACACACGGACATGAACTGAAGGCGCCATCCGTGTGGCTTTCCTCACCATTCGGCTTCATCACATCATCGAGAGGATCAGAAGCTCTTCAAAGGAGAGGAAATGTAATGGCATAATAGAACTGCCTTGCTCCTTTTTTTTCCCTCCACATTTTCCCATCCAAGTGGGAAGAAGTTAACATAACCACAAAAGCAGACTTCCCTAACAGCAAAGGACATGGAAGAACACTAGCAAGGCCATCAGTCATTATCTTTTAAATGCAGTCAACTGGATTTTCCACACCCAGACCTACTGACACAGTAAAGGAAGAATACTTCGAAGCAGAATGTAAAATAGTTGTATGCATCCTCTAGGATGTTTCTTTTAATTATGAAAAAGAAAGAAAAAACTAAAATTAAAGGGAGAACAAAGGAATGTGACAAATATTCTTTTAAAAGAGTATGTGTGACATAGTAATTGTATACAATTAAAAGCTTTGAGGTGGGTGATCCTATTTTGAGACCTCTTAATATGGGGATATCATTATTACATCAGCCACCTACTAGTTTATCACTAATACACTAATTAATCTTTCTAGTGCTGAGCATTCTTACAACTGAGTCACTTCCTCCTTGCTGTCATTTTGCCAAACTTTAAATTGATCTCTGTGGCCCTAAGATCAATTACACTTAAACCAATGTGTAAAGCCTGGCACGTTCATTAATTAGAGTCAAATTTACACTTCTGTAATTGAGACTAATTATTTGTTTGGTTTAAGTAAGTTGTTGGGCGTTCATTAAAGCCATCGGTCATAGGAAGTAAACGAATATAGTTTGAAAATCTATGTATTCATTAAAACCTCAGCCCTGGGACTTCACAAGAAGGAAATCTTTCTTAACTGACACCTAGAAATAAACCTTAGGATATTACTCAGGTTATTGCATGGGTGTAAAAGATATGACATAACTTAACATTTGCTTGACATAAGAAACACACCACACAGTTCAACACATTTAATTCACTATTCAAGAAACTGGAAAATGTCATTAGTTTTTTCTCTGTTCATTTTGTTGCCAGAGCTGCACCAGGTCCTTGCTCAAGACCTTCCAAACCCCAACTTTAGCAGGAGTTTAACATGGATCTTTAAGTTACAGGCTCCAGTATTAATAAAGGAACCTATAAGGAGAGACAAATAACATCAACAACAACAACAACAAAAACAGGTGGAACAAGCTGGGACCAAAATGGCATCAAATCTGACCTCCAAGAGATCCTGAGTCTCTTTATTTGCTGAAACCACTTTAGCATATCAAATGACACACATCCACCAGTGGCCAAGATCCAACATTAAGGATCAAAAAAGAGAGTGGCACCCCACACCCTTGAAAAGTCCTACCCCTTCTCCCATAGACTAATGCATATGCCTCCCCTTCATTAGCCTCATTCCTCCTCCCTTTGTCTTTATTTTTTAAAATGAAATCCCTCTCACCACGCTCAAGCTCACACCCACGTAGTGGTGAGCTTGTGATCTCAGCTTCTGTTATTTGGCTGTTCCAACCCAAACAGAAGAGGAACCCTTCCCTACCATGGCAGAGAGCCTTGCCTCGGCTGGGTTAGAGCCCCAGCAGGGTGCATAGGACTTAATCTGGTAACAATTTTCTTACTCAGTAGTTTTGTCAAAAAGACAGTTTTGAATAAGTATATTTAATCTATGTCAGATAATACCACAGAAAATACAGCCCCACATTCTATTTAAATAGACATTGCTCTGAACCCTTCTCCTCTGAACATATAACAGTTACATATCCAGTAATAAAAAGAGAAAGAAACCATAATGTAAAAATGAAAAAAAAAAAAAGATTCATAGCACTTTCTCACTACTCACAATGCTGTATGTGTAAGAGACACCTAGGTTTAAGAACTGATACCTCTGGCCATTCAAATTACTGAGGCCAGTAATATGCTGATTAAGTTAAAAGGGGAATTTCCAATGATAAAAGTTTTCATTATTATGCTACAATTTAGAGTTCTCAAAGGAATAGCTGAGACAGCAACAGGAATCTCAGCAAACCAATGAGCTTTCCAAAGTAATTGTGTTTTACTACCTTAACAAATGCCACAATAAATATAAAATGAATTTTTAAAAAAATCATAATTGAAACAAATAAGGAAAAT
>NW_011476467.1:9785-10670 GCF_000754665.1 Bison bison bison | reverse complement strand
AAGGAAAATCCCGTATAGGAAACTATCATAAAATAATTTCAAGCCATGGTAGTGTAGCTTTTAAGAGAAATATTAACTAAAATAGAATGATAAGCATAAAAGCTTGTCATAGGATTCTACTTGTATTAAAATAGAACAGTATTTCACGAATTTTTTAAATTAATCTATTTTAAAATTACTAAGATTTTAGTCTCACAAAGATACAGGCCCTTATTTTAAATACAACTTTTCCCTTTCTTTTCAGAATCTAACTTTAAAAAATAATATTCCATAAACTTTTAGACTAAATTTACTCAAGCCAATCATTGGAAATATAAAGTCCTAACATGAACTACTACTCCAGTCAGTTTGTGACTTTCATACATTCAACTTTCATGCAACCCATTATCTTAACACATCCTCTCAACCTAAAATATCCATTCATGTGCCAAATTCAGACCTCCATACATCAGCTAAAGAATAAATATTTCAAACCATGGCTTGTAAGCCAAGCCCCACTTCAGTACAGTTGCTCAGTCGTGTCCGACTCTTTGCAACCTCATGGACTGCAGCACGCCAGGCCTCCCTGTCCACCACCAACTCCCGGAGTTTACTCAAACTCATATCCATTGAGTTGGTGATGCCATCCAGCCATCTCATCCTCTGTCTACCCTTCTCCTCCCACCTTCAATCTTTCCAAACATCAGGGTCTTTTCAAATGAATCAGTTCTTCACATCAGGTGGCCAAAGGATTGGAGTTTCAGCTTCAGCATCAGTCCTTCCAATGAATACCCAGGACTACTGATTTCCTTTAGGATGGACTGGTTGGATCTCTTTGCTGTCCAAGGGACTCTCAAGAGTCTTCTCCAACACCACAGTTCAAAAGCATCAATTCTTCAGTGCTCA
>NW_011476467.1:5645-9224 GCF_000754665.1 Bison bison bison | reverse complement strand
TGTTCCATGTCCAGTTCTAACTGTTGCTTCCTGACCTGCATACAGATTTCTCAAGAGGCAGGTCAGGTGGTCTGGTATTCCCATCTCTTTCAGAATTCTCCCACCATAGAGAAATATATCCATTTGAATGCAGAGTTCCAAAGAATAGCAAGGAGAGATAAGAAAACCTTCCTCGGTGATCAGTGCAAAGAAATAGAGGAAAACAATAGAATGGGAAAGACTAGAGATCTCTTCAAGAAAATTAGGGATACCAAGGGAACATTTCATGCAAGAAGCCCCACTTACCCAGTATAGCATTCAAAAAAATTACATGAGATATTTAAGACCTTACTATGACATAGACTGTGTTAGATGATTTTGCCCAACTAGAGGCATTTTCAACATGATACTTTCAACATACAATGGGTTTATTGGGATATAACTCCATCATAAGTTGAGGAAGATTTGTATACTTGATTCACATCTGCATGCCACATTGAGCATCACATTATCAGTTCTCAATAAATAGTTGCAGGATGCACAAGTAAACATACAGTTTAAAACGATTCAACTCTTGGAAAGGGAAGTGACAAACAAGCAAAATAAAATTCACAAAATGGAGTTAAGATATCTTCCAAAAACCTCAATTCTTTCCCAAGAGATTTTTTGAAAGGATTCACATACCAAAGAACGTTTAATTCTTCTGTCCAGGCTACAATCCCCTCCCAATACACCACCCAAGTAAGACATAAATTGACCAAAATATGTGATTCTAAACAAAGCTGTGGATATGAAAGTGTCAGATAAGTGAGGGCTGATTAAGGTTTATCACATTTCCATAACCGAAGAAGATTTAGACAAAGAAGTTATCATATTCTCTGGTAGACACAATGGTGAGCAGCCCAGATACCCCTTCTCTGAACGACTTGGTGTCCCAGCAGCTGGAGTGGTAGCAGCACTGGCATCAGCCATCAGACCCTTCAGGGTTTACCTCAGCTCTGGACAGCCGCCTCTGCAGGGCAGTCCATGTCCAATAAGTGATTAACCCACAGTACAAAAGTCTATTCATCTTGGCGCTATCCACGACAACCCTGAAGGGTCAACCCAGCTCTAGCGCATCCTGTGGGGCTGACTAAGGGAGTCTTCAGGCCTTTTAGCCCAAAGACTTGTGGCTCAGCTGGTAAAAAATCTGCCTGGGTTTCTTTACCAATGTGGGAGACCTGGGTTCGACCTCTGGGTTGGGAAGATCCCCTGGAGAAGGGAAAAGCTACCCACTCCAGTATTCTGGCCTGGAGAATTCCATGGACTGTATAGTCCATGGGGTTGCAAAGAGTCAGACACAACTGAGCAACTTTCACTTCACTTCACTTTCTCCTTTGCACTACTGTTGCTTCATCCCCCACCTTCCCACCCAGTTTTGATCCCAAAGATACTTTTTAATCAATATCCTGCACAGTAAACTGCTCCTTTAAAGTCTGCCCTCTGGGGAATACAACCTACATCACATATCCTTTATATAAATAAATACATATAAATTTCTGATCACAGAGTATGGGTTCTATTATTCATAAAGTCATTTTTTATCTTCAAAAAGACCCAAGTTAATGATTCTTCAGAGGCAAAATTTCGAATTGTTCCAACTGCTATTAAGTGAGCACCAACTAATTAAAATAGACATCAGTGTTAACAACAGTATCCCCTCTGAGTCAAGAGTTCAAGACCTTCACATGCAGAGAGAAAGCGAGTCCCTCATTGCTCTGGTGTATCTAGTCATTTGGTATGCCATCTAGTTGCTTACTTTGACCTGAAGCCATACCACCTGGTAGATATTCTGTCTATAATTCATCCCTGGTGATATGTTACCCCCACTAAGGGGGGAAACATCATATCATATTTAAGCAAAGTAAAAAAATAAACCACAAAACCTACCATATTCATTGTATCTATTATTTTAAGAATGTTTGACCAAACGTCATGAGCATTTCACTGTTAGTGAATATTTCAAGGACTTACTCTCTCTTTGCATGGATTATTTTCATCCCTGCATTTTAAACTAAAAAATAAGTTATTTTCAAAACATCAGACGAGCTTAGCTAGCTTCCCATTTTCAGGGAGTTTTCTCTAACATCTTTAATTGGGCAACTGTATCATGAATATGAAAGTGTTTCCAACTCTCATTAATCACTGGGTAAAGTTTTTTTGAACTTAGCCATTTCCTCAGCATCTTGGCATTAGACATATTCCTTGCTTATATAGTCTTTATTATTATTAAGATCCCTTTATCTTCAATAATTCATCATAAGTCAATTCCATTGGTTCTTAAAAAATTTGTGTTGTTTCTATGTTTTCCTCTGGGTGCTTTTATGCTCCTCTATATTTCATAAGAGCATATATAACCTAATTTAATGAACTCTTCAAACAGATCTATTCTGTTCCCTTCATGCACTAATTCTGGAATCCTACCTTAAAAAGTTATTAACTTTGTACTCAGTTGGCACTCCCTTGGCTATTACCTTGGCTATTATATAATCATAATGGAACCAAACGTTTCCCACTGGGAATTTTATATGTATGTGCATATATATATATATATATATATATGTGTGTGTGTGTGTGTGTGTGAATTTATACACATATATATTTATATATAATCTAAATTTACAAAAATAATATATTTTGTATTTAATAAATACACCTCCCCAAAGCATTTTGGTGAATCTGAGAAATTATTTGCTAACTACAAAATGAAAGTCAGTTACTTTATATTTGCACAAATTAAAGTTCAGAAATGATATAATTATAGTCATTATAGTAGCATGCAAAACATCTGAGATGAGCAAATTAGAATATCTAATAAGGTGACTGGATTGGGCTATAAAGTGCTAAGCTTTAAAAAATTCAAAACATTACAAAGAAGACAGCATGAAAGCTTCATCAATGCCTACTCAAAGATTTTTAGAGCAACAAATATCCAAATAAATATCCAAATATCTGAGTATCTAGTTTATTCATCCATAAAATGGGTTTATTCATCATATGAATTAAAAAGGGTTTTAAAATAAGGAAGCACAATATAGGAAGGTTCCAATAAATATATACTATAGCAATATTCTTGGAAAATGTTTATATGGAAATAAAGTATTTCTGCAAATATTATAGAATACTACTTGCTAAGGCTATCCCATGTGCTTTGAGGTTTGAGGCTCCTTCTTAATTTCTTAGAATAAAACAAAGTCATACTATTTCCCTTTTGTGAAGTGTGGAATGATCTTTCTTCTGAATAAACAAATTATTTTAGAGATGCCTTCACTGTAAACACAGTCTGAATTCCCTAGATGAACAGCCTACATCTCTGGATGACATGATGAGTTGTGAGTTGGTGGACGATGGGTATCTGCAAAGAATAAACTTTCCTCCCTCCCTCTGAACAGAGGCATTGCCAGGACAAAAGTTATACAGGACTTTGTACATCAATTCTATTTTATATTCTCTCTGATTTCAATATATAATGAATAATGCAATAAATGAAATTAAAAACACTCTAGAGGCAACAAATAGTAGAATAACAGAGGCAGAAGATAGGATTAGTGAATTAGAAGA
>NW_011476467.1:2932-4966 GCF_000754665.1 Bison bison bison | reverse complement strand
TACTTATCAGTAATTACCAATGAATATACTTAAAGAGTTTAGGGGCAAAGAAAATCACAAATTCCTTGGAAATTATTTGGGAGTTATTATTTACATTTTTCTTCCAGAATTTCTTTTTCACCATATTTTCAAATAGTATGTGTTTCCTCAACAAGAAAAAAAAATCCCATCATCAAAATCACATAACAAAATTGAAACAAAAAAAATTACTTCTGATGTTACATTCTCTTGATTTTCATGAACAAAGTAGACTAAAAATTACTCCCTCCCTCTCACATGTCTGCTGGAATGTTCCTATCAGGGGAGCAGATATCACAAGCTATCCTGACCTTTAATGTGCTCCACTTGGCAGCAACAAAATGTAACACCTTTCTACTGCTCAAAGAGAAATAAGCTGGCAAAACTGAATTGCCTCTTGTTTTTCTGTCCCCTCAAGAAGCTAATAATCAATACAAACTTTACTGAAGATGATCAGTGAGTCTGTTTCTACTTAATGAACAATATAACTGGGCAGTATTTATGAAGAAACTTCGAACTGAGGGACCATTTATAATATTTATATAAAAGAAAAATCTAAAGTTTATATTAAATTAAAAATCTATTTTTTAAAAATCTATTTTATCCATACCACTAATTTTATTTTCAGCTATAACTTCAAGTGTATAGCTCTTAGATCCCCAACTAGAGAATTTATTTGAAACCAAACCCAATCTAATATTCTGCATCTTATTTGCAAGTTTTACAGAGTAGATACCTAATCATAATGATGATCATATAAATGATTATTTTCCACTGAAGCTTTTCCTTGAGGCAGGTCCAGTGCTGAGCTCTTTCCATTTTCATTAGCTTATTAATTTCTAAGAATGCTGCATATTAAATATTAGTATTTTTATGTGACAGATGAGAAAACTGAGCCAAAGAGAATAATCAGGACTGAGGGTCCAAGCTAAGTGGATGTACCTTTGATAAATCTGATTCAGCGTCTCTGTTCAAAGCTATCATATCAACATTTCCTAAATTCCTATGAGCATATAAGTCCTTGGGGTGAAAAAAAAAATGTGAAATTGTGTCTGATCTCCCCTCCACATGAAAAAATAATTTTTTTAAACAAAGGAAGTTTTGGTTGATTTTTATGAAATGCACACAGCTACGTGAAGACCGTCTTGTTTTTTCCAAACAATAGTGGGAAAGGATTCTTATCCTTGGTCCAAGAATATTCCTGAAATTTAGCACCTAAAACATCTCTAAAAGCCAAACTGGCTGGACCAAGTAAGACTCAGATAAGGTAATTTTATGTATCTTTATCTATATGTGTATATACTTTTTCTCTTTGCAAAGAGCTGCGTTTTCTTTCCTTTAAACCACAAACTGCTCCAAGATAACCAACCAGCCAGACGAGATTCTATTTCATGTTTAGCCTGATAAAATGGGAGAGATTACGTTCATAATACTTATAAAATTCCAATAAACCATGGTTTTCTAACATACAATTTGCCTAAGTTGCAGGAAAATGTTGTCTCTTGAATTTATTTCAGAACTTGCTGTAACTTGCCATGGCAAGAGGTTTTCCCAAAGAATTATATGAAAAAGCTTTTGTCTACGAAGAAATTTTATGTGTGGATCAGCCATCTCCTCTTTGTGATACTTTTCTAACTCAAATGCACTGAAAAATCTCCAATGTTCACATAAATCCACTCATATTTCACAGCAAAATAATTTTTAAAAGGCAATTAAATAAGTTCTATAAGAAATGATCAAGACCTAATTTATTTTTAGATTTATACGAGTGAATTAGACATATTTAACTACTTTATCTATCATTTTTTATGAAAAATGAATACATAAAACATTACAAGATATAACAGAAACTAGCAACCATCAAATAGAAGGTCATTTATAATTGCTGTAGATTTAAAGGCATGCTTTGACACTTTTCACTGAGATATCTTAAGTATCAACAACAGTATAATAAATAAAAAGTATTTCTTGAACAAACGAAAGCAATGAATGATTTCTTTTTCTCCTCCCTGGCAC
>NW_011476467.1:1506-1655 GCF_000754665.1 Bison bison bison | reverse complement strand
CAAAGTAGTAAGCAGGGACAGAAAGTTAAGACTTCTCAAGCAAAAGAATAAGAAAGGATATAAAATCACTGGGAGATTCAGTATATCTTTAGTGAAGCATTTGTAAGATAATCATAAAAATATAACACTAAAGAAATAAAATTATGTAT
>NW_011476467.1:0-1181 GCF_000754665.1 Bison bison bison | reverse complement strand
TGGATTGTCCTCTGACTCTGATATGTTTCTTAACCAAAATATTATGTATGAATTTGGGAACAGAAAGCCTTTGACTCATAACTATCCTCAGTCATAGCTCATGAAAAAGAACATTTGGTAAAAATGAAAAATCTGAGGCAAGATAAGGAAATTCTAGGTCCAATCTTTTCTTGCTCTAGGTTGCCATGATTTACAACCCAACATATATTACATTTAGGGTTTTAGATTCTTTTTCTCTCACAGAAAAAAAATATTAGACACAACATTAAACTGCCTTTTCAAATACATATGGAGCATGCATCAAAATTATTTCTCAAGCTGAGGTCCTTACTTTATAAGGTAAAATCTCTAGATCCTTATTTAATTAAAAGGCAAGTAACTAGATGCATATTCAATAGAAAACTATTTTAAATGCATTATAGAATAAGCAATTTTTAATCTCCTTGGATAAGCCAATAATAGGAACTCCACTCTCAGATAAATATTCTTTTTAATGATAGGCATGCAATTATAAAAATGGATAGAATTACTCAATATGAGTTTTCATATGTTTTTTGTTAGAATTTATATAAAGCTTTAAAATACTATCAAAAAACTTACAAATATGCTTTTTAAAAAAATAGCCTCAATACACACTGCAAATTTTATTATAATACTATAAACAGGATTCTTGTAATTATCATTCAGTTTTGGTTCTTATTATTATTTCTATTAAGTAACTTTAGACACTTATTGGAGCCAAGGGTGAGAATTAGTTCAGGCAGCAGAGAATGTTTGCTGCACACTGCTCTTCAAGTAACAGACAAGGAGCATGGTTTTACTGGGTAAATCAAATTACTCCTCCTCTTCTCAAACACATCCAACAATTCCCAACCTCTATGTAACATAAAATACCAAATTTTACTATGCTGACTTTCAAGTATCTCCATGATTGCACTGTTAACTTTCTATTTGTTTTTGCAAATAAAAAACAAAGTTTATTTCTGGCTCACACGGCATGTCCATCACAAGTTGGCATGGTGCTCAGCTCTTCATAATCACTCAGGGACTCCAGTGAAATGAAAGGAAAAAAAAAAGCCAATCCATAATGCCATATACAGAGAAACTATCCTTTCTTGACTTCTACAATCAATCACCAGGGCAGAGAGAAATGGGGTGGGTAGCTTTCTCCAAATTATCTA
>NW_011476466.1:15079-16730 GCF_000754665.1 Bison bison bison | reverse complement strand
CTGTACAGGCACTGCTGCCCTGCCTGGAGAAGGAAGTTAATCCATAGTCCCATCTACTACTGAGTATACTATCCTGTCCAAACCATCTAGTAAAGCCTTACCAGAGAATCCAAGCAACCACAGAGCTCATCCTACAGACTCAGTTGGGTAGGGACTGAGCAAACAGTCCTATACAAGTGTTCTCAGCCAGTGACACACACCCTTATCCCCATTCTCAGGGCTTGAACACTTCCTTGCCTCAAAATAGAACATACTAGCAGGCCCCACCTGCCCAAGAACATTACCAACAGACGCCCTCAGAACTGAGTTGACTGAGTTGACTGGTGAAGACCTATCTCAGCCAAAACAAACCTGCAAAGTCTGGAAGAGGAGGCTGATTATTCAAATGCACAAATACCAATGTAAGGAATCAAGAGATCATGAAAAATAAGGTAAATATGACACCAAATGGAAGTAATAAAGTGCCAGTAATTGAACCTAAAGAAATGGAGAACTATGCACTCTCAGACAAAACCTCAAAATAATTCTGTTAAGGCAGTTCAGTGAACTAGGACAAAATGCAACTAAATGAAAGAAAATAGCAACCATCAAAAACAAAAGCAACAACATAAAACAACCAGAAATCCTATTAATAGAATTGAAAATTACAATAAATGAACTGAAGAAATCAATAGAGAATTTCAAAAGCAGACTCAATCACAAAGAAGAAAGAATCGGTGACCTGGAGAACAGAACATTAGAAATTACCTAGTCAGGGGAGTAAATAAAGTGAAGAAAGCCTATGGGAAATTTGACATATAATGAAAAGAAATCATATTCATATTTTGGAAATTTCAGAAGGCAAAGAGAAAGGAATCAAAAGTATATTAAAGCAACAATGGCTGAAAATTCCCTAAACCAGGGGAAACAAATGAACATCCAAATCTGTTGTGGTTCAAAAGATCCCAAATATGTGGAACCTGAATCAGGCTACACCAAGACATACTAAATGTTCAAAATCAAAGAATCCTAAGAATAGCAAGAGAAAAGAGAGATTTATGTGGATTCCCTTGTATGCAACATCTATCAGTGGATTTCTGAACAGAAACTTTGCAGGCCAGGAGACAATGAGATGACATATTTAAAATACTGAAAGAAAACAACTGTCAACAAAGAATTGTATACCCAGTGATGACGTTCTTCAGCAATAAAGAAGCAAAATAAATGCTGAGGGAGTTCATTACCACCAAACCTGAGTTACAGGAAATTCTGAAAGGAGAGCTTTGAGTGGAAGTAAAAGAACAGTAATTAACAGCTTAAAAACACAAAAAGGTAGTGTAAATCTCACTGGTAATGATAAATATATAGTCACTGATTCTGCAGTAGGAAAACAGTGATGCATAATTCACTTACAACTCTTTTTTTTTAAGGAAGGTAAAGAGCTTCCTGCTATTTGTGACTTATTTTAATGATTAAATACAGATATCTAAAATCTATTTTTGTATAAATGTTTCCCTTGTTTTGGGAGGTGTCACCTTGATACCTCCTGGTCAAATGTTCAAGTTATATTTCTATATACTAACACAGGAAAGTGGACGTTGGCCATGTAACCTAATACAACCCACTAAAACCTAATACTGTACACAGGCAACTTATGTTACAAACCAATGAC
>NW_011476466.1:9699-12863 GCF_000754665.1 Bison bison bison | reverse complement strand
AGATAGAAAGCTCCCCCTCTAAAGTTTTCTCTTTAAAGTAACAAGCATACAAAAATTTAAATGAAACTCTTATTTATACTGATATTTAGTTGTACGGAAACACAAGTGGCAGGATTTCAGATACATGAAAGATCTGAATTTACCAAAATAAAGTTTAAATAGAACTATTCAGCTACAGAAAACCTATTTTCCAAACCCCACATCTAGACGTATGGTCTGACAGTAGGCATGAACATTTAAAATTGAATTTATCCCTGAACATTTGGGAAGTGTAATTATCCTACCTGCAACTATAAAGCAGGCTCACAGACAGTTTCCCAAATAACAAGTAGTTTTTAATAGTGAAGATTTCAGCAAGTCTAGAAAGTGTAAAGGGACTTTGGTTAAAAAAAAAAAAATACACAGAACTCCTAGGTTCAAGTGGTTCCCTTATCATAAACTCCAGATGTCTTCATTCTTAGTCCTGGGACTTGCTCATCTTTCTGTGCTATCACATCAGGAAGAAGACGGGAACAAGCTTATAGAGAAAAGAAGTGTCAGTGTAATGGCTCTGCAGCCAGATAATGCAGAGATAGCAAGTCATGTTCACAGAGCAAAAGGACACGTGTTTTCTAAAATACAAATTCTAATCCCACTGGGCTTCTGTGTGTGTGAATTTAACCTTTAGAATTAGAATTTTTGAACCCCTGGAAATGAACTAATGCTTTGTGTAAACTACAGAAAACAGATGGAAGTGTGTTCCAGGTAGCACATTTAAATACAAAGACCATTTCTGTACCTGCAAAAGCTGCTGTGCTGCCTTGAAGGGTAAATCTGAGTTTAACAAATCAAATGAAGCTACCCCACAACACGGCTCCAATTCAGAGGAGACAAGTACTACTGTGATTTCCCAAACATTCACATTATCACAAAAATGAGAAGTGCACACTTGGTCTGACATATAGAATAGATATTTCTTATTCTAAAAGCATTCAACTGAATCTTCATGGTGCTACAAAAAACTTTTAAACTGCTTCATCACCAGATTAATAATTACAGGTTTTTCCAACTTTTAGTACTGATGGTTAGCAAGAGAAAATAGTTACTTGAAAAACCATCTTGAGTTCAATCATTTTTGTACTTAAAAGCCAAAGTTTTAGACAGGTGAAAAAATAATGTTTTATTGTGTTATATTCACAATTCTTTGATTATTGCATTAAAACACATATTAAATTTACTAACAACATTTTTAAGTGTACAATTCAGTTGTATTAAGTACATTCATACTGCAAAACCATCATCACCATCCATGTCCATAACTCTTTTCATCTTGCAAAACTGAAACTCTTTACCCATTAAGTAACTCTTCATCCCCTCCTTCCCCTCAGTCCCTGGACATTCACCATTCTACTTCCTGTCTCCATGATTTGATCACTCTAGGTACATCATACAATTGGAACAATATAATACTTATATTTTTGTGATGGGCTTATTTCACTTTGGATGATGTCCTCAAGGTTCATCCATGCTATAACATGAGTCAGAATTTCCTTTTTAAGGCTGAATAATATTCTATTATATGTACTTATTAATTTTGCTTATCCATTCATTCAGTAGCCAATTGGGTTGCTGCCATGGTTTAGCTATTTAAGGTTGCTATGAACATGAATAATATTTAAATGAATGTTTAATGCAATTCATTTCCTAAAGAGAAGTAGGTTTCTGTTCAAAGTTAGCAGCCATCTATATGATGTAAAAGCACCCCATTTTTGTTAACAGGCAGATACAGTAATTGTGATCACCATAAATATACTGAGAACCCTAAATGGAAATATACTAGCAGCAGGATAAGAGATGCAATCAATTGAAGGTTTTTACTTCCCATGAAAGGATGAAATTAAATGAATGAGGGAAAGTGAGTCCAAGTTAACTGCAACACTGTGTGGATTCCCAAAACACATACACAACATTAAAACCTAAAACATATGCTAGCAAGAAAGGAGGAAGAAAGGGAAAAGCTTCAGGGTATTTTAAGGTGGAGATGGGACAATTTTGTTCACATAATAAACCTTAAATTTTACCTTGTGATTAATTGCATTGCCTTTCTCTTGACAACATGGGCCACAGACTGAAATAGAACAGAACTAGGAGTTGACATTTTGCAGCTATGCATATGCTGTTTGACATCCTTTATAAACTGTCAAAACACATTTCTCATGCAAAGTTTCTGAATCTTACAAGGAAATCAAAGATGGTAGACATGCAAACTATTTTCGAACTATTTTTAAGGCTAAGCCTACACCTTGAGTTAGAAATTTTTCCATTTTACTGCTAGAGAGTCACATAGTCCAAAGGCTAGCCTTTTGCCAGCTTTATTGAATAATTTTAGGTAATTGTGGAAACATCTTTTTTGCTCCTAAAAATTGCAACTCATTATCTGCTCTCTCCAGCACTCAACCTAAACCTGTAGTACTAATTTTAACCTCTTATGTTAATAAAACCTAACAGCACGCATTAGTGTGCAGGATATAGAGGTTATTGAATCAAAACACCTTATAGACAATCACTACTCTACCCTAATACAGCAAATTCCAAAAAGATATCTAACTCCAGAAGTTTAAAAACCTGAGCAAACTGAATATCAGAACTTGTGCATCAAGCTCAACCTTTTATAATTAATGATTTCATGTTTGATGTAACAATTTTACATACCAAAGACCGAACAGTATTAACTAAATGGAGGAGTTATAGCCTAGGGGGTGTAAGTGTGAAAAGTCATCACAGGGTCTGGCAATTACCACCTTCCTCTCTATCCACCAAATGATTTCTGCTGAGAGTTAGCTGAGAATTTAAAAATTTCCAGAATATTTTAATATTTGGGATCTGAGAACAAGAACTCAAGAGTTCCTTGGAATGTTCATCAACTCCTAAAATCCTAAATTTTTCCTAAAAGTTATTTCTAATACTTTATTTTCTCTTTACTCAGTAGGGATATATGCTGTTGTTGTTCAGTCGCTCAGTCATGTCTGACTCTTTACAACCCCATGGACTGCAGCATGCCAGGCCTCCGTGTCCTACACTATCTCCCAGAGCTTGCTCAAATTAATGTCCACTGAGTCAGTGATGCCATCCAGCCATCTCATCCTCTGTCATCCCCTTCTCCTCCTGCCCCCAATCCCTCCCAG
>NW_011476466.1:4416-7220 GCF_000754665.1 Bison bison bison | reverse complement strand
AATTTATATATATATATACACACACACACACACACATACATAATAGGAATTTACATATGTGCTTAAGTACAGTTATATATTACAAACCTTATTAAGGAGATAAAAACAATATTTAAAGTGAAACAATTAAAATGGCCAACAGTTTCTTTCTCCACACAACAGAAATCTCACTTTCAGAAATACGAATCTGGATGCCTGCCTTGCTTTCAAAAAGGTGAGTCTTTTAAACTACCTTGAAACATAACATTTCATCTTTTCCTGAATTTCTTTTAAAATTAAAAAAAAAGAAACTTTAGAACTTGATCTGTATACTCTTTCACTATTACTTGATGCTGTAGGCTGTGCCTTTACCATTCTGGCACTGCTCATTCCCTTTTCAAGACTCCTTATTCTCTCTCTTTCCATTCCCTTTGCCCAGATCCACCGCACCCAGGCCCCCAAAGATTATGTTTCATTTTTACGTACACCATAAACTCATTTAGAATTGACAATGGCATGGTTCTGATGTTTGATTTTAAACAAGTTACTTAACTGAACAGTAGAGTCAAATTAGAACAAATTAGAACAAACATGGGAAAGAAGGAATGTGGGAATAAGATTCCATAGCAAAAGACAAGAGATGATATGCATTTTTTCCTTCTGGAGAACTAAAGGAGGAAACATTTCTTTGTGGCTATTTGGTGAGAATAAGGAGGGAGACTTTGAAGTTCCCTAGTTCATTTACATCACTGGGGTTTAATCAGCTTACTCCACGTAGAAATGCTCACTTTTAAATATAAGCACGTAGGAGTATGAGCATGTGATGTAAGCCCACAACTTGCGTACACCCTACAGGTTCAAATGAAAATGAATGAAAATCTTCATTCTTTTAAAAAAGAACATAGCCTTGATAGAAAAGAAATAAAAGAATTTTAATATGTTGCCAAGAATAAAATTTCAGTAAATAGATTATTGCCATTTAGGGGAATATTTCAGAGGACTCTTCTACGTGTTATTAATAGTTACATATGACATAAACACTGGGAAAATTATAGCTATCTGTAATTATGTTTTCACAAACTAATCTGGCTTAATTAAAAATGACAATTTCTGTTCCTTTTTTTTTTAACAAGTTCCATGGACATCTTGAACACAATTTCCTCATTGGTTTTAATGTAAACATTGGCTTAATATTAGAAGGGATGAACAAAATGGGGAACTAGTAAGAGGGAATAGGAGATATTGCATTATTTTGCCTGAAAAACAGTTGCAACTGAGTGGCAGTTCCATTTAACCTTTTGTTCTTAGGGATAGGAAGAAAACACAAAAGCATTTTTTCCTGTGTGTTACCATATCCTACCTTATTTTTCTATATCTAATTACATCCAAGATACACATTTTTAACTTTTTAACCTGATTTGTTCAAATGTCCATCAGTATTTTTAAAGATATAGCCTTTGTTTTAATTCAGTGAGTAAATTAAACTGAGTTTTATATCCAGAATTTCAATGCAAATCTTTAAGAAATATCTGTAATATGACCATTACTCTGAATCAAACTGCAATTGATTTAATATATTAGAGAATATAATAGCTATTCAATTATGAAACATGTATTTCTATGAAATGAAAAAGTAAGCATTTCTCACATTTGACTAGCTATAATTAATAATATATTTTCTCATGGGGTTCATTTTGGAAACTTTCTTCATGAGAGATTTCCACTTGTTATTCAAAACCAGCCTGTTTCCAAACCTATACTAGTTACATGATCTCAGTAATTCACCATGCATAAATTTTAGAGAAAACGCATTTAGAGATTTTAAGGTAATTAATATATGTTAACTGGTAATTTAATGTATTTTATGGTATATACGACTTAGGCCAATGCAAGTATTACCAAGTCTGCTTCTTAAATTTAAAATAATTGATCATGTCGCAAAAGAATAATTTTGCTAAATCCATTCTATTGAGATTAAGATATCAATTAGCTATATAATTGATTTTAACTTTTGCAGGTCTGTTGCCAAATTCAGATTGCTGTCTTATTAAAATACGTGTAATGATCAAAATACTCTGCAGCTCAAATCACTTGACAAACTATAGGACCACGGCTCCACAGAGTGCTCCTCTTCATCAGTTCTCAACACGCACGACTGCATCTAGGGCTTCAGCCAACGCTTGTTCCAGTTAAACACCTTTGTTTAAAGTTCTGCAGAGTTTAGACTTTTCTAACTTCATGTGATGCCTCTCTGAGCCACATGCTAGGGCTGGTATATATTCATTCTTATTCACTAAGTTTCATTGTGCACAGTCTTTTAGATTTAATTATCTCCCTCTGTATGGATCTCTGACTGGCCAGGAATCAATTCAGTTCTTGTCTGTCATTTAGAAATAGAAACATTTAACAAGATTTAAATGATTCACATAATTATTAACCAATTCAGGGTAGAAACTGAATTTTAAGACACATTTTGTGAAAAACATCTTTTCATGAGTGGATGTGAGATCTCACCTCCAACTCTCCCCACAATATATTGCACAATAGTTTCAAAGACTCTGGGAATATGCATAGCTTTTTTTTTTTTTAATTGAAGGATAATTGCTTTACAGAATTTTGTTGTTTTCTGTCAGACCTCAACATGAGTCAGCCATAGGTACACATATATCCCACCTTTTTTTTTTAATCCCACCTTTGTGATTCTAATATGCCATTCATAATTTATTAGAATGATTGTTGCCAAAGAAAATGTAATGATGTGGTAATAGGTTTGTATTATATTGGCAAAGAAAATAATTGTAAATATTACAGAATTATAAACTAGC
>NW_011476466.1:0-1730 GCF_000754665.1 Bison bison bison | reverse complement strand
ATTATTTACCAGCTATTAACTGGTAAATTCAGGCAGCTATTCCTGATTTTTAGGTTATTCTCCACTTTTCTTCTAACTCATGAATCCTCTTTGATTTCTACCACAATAGATATAATAGATATTGCATGGCATTTTCAGAGCATCTAGAGAAGGGATACACGCAACTTTCAATTATTGAAAAGCTTGGAAATGGAGAACCACCACTGATCTTTTTTCTACTTTCATAATGGGAAAAACAGGAAACTAACTTCAACAGTCACTACAAACAATCTAAGAAGGCTCCTGTAATGATTAAAAATCAAAATCAAGTTGAAAAAAAAAAAAAGCCAGAGCTCCTCAAAGCTGGAGGACTCATAAGAACTTCACAGGGAGACTGAGGACGGAGACCCATACACCCAAAATAACTAGGCATTCATTTTTTAAAAAATTTCCCAAGTAGTTACATTGCTCAATATAGAAAATTATTGTCAGGAGTAGAATTACTCCAATTTCTAAATCTCATGCATAAATGTTAATTCCTGCTTATGAGTTTTCTAAAGAGCCCGACCAATATTCTTTAACTTAGAACATATAACCATAAATACACAGGGGCTTCCCCACCAGATGAAACCTACCACCTATCTTTTCAAATCTTGATTAAAATTCAGTTACCCTTTAATCTTTGGCCAACTTGTACCATGGATGTAATCCTTGTTACAATTTGCTTTTGAGTCAGAACTTCTTTAAATACATTTCTGTAAAATTATACAAGTTTACATATATATGCCAAATACATTTATGTAAAATGTATTTGACATATACATTCGAACCACAAAATATGTTTTCTTTCCCATTTTCCACTCCTATTTTGTGATGGTTTGACATATGAAAGACAATTCCTCAGTATAGACACAAGATGGTAATAGAAATCTCCAACCCTCAATATTACAAATTCAGAATGGATAGCTCATCTTCAGTACTACCTCAAATGATGTTATAAGAAAGGGCAATGGGGCACGGTAGTGTGGAGGAGGACACAGCAGATGGGGGCATTTTACTGTAAAAATTGTTTTTCAAATGGACCAGTTTTCAGTTACTATAATGACAGAACAAGTACAGAAGGTGTTCAAAAGGAGTCATTGCAGCCAGCTTTCTTAGACTAAAAAATAGCCCTATACCATCACAATGTACATACTATGCTTGTCTTTGGGCATGCCTGCAGTTGCTATCATCTGTCAGAGTGAAATTATGCCCATTCTCAAAATAGCATGCCAGTTTCCTGGGATCAGACAGGTCAGGTTTCACTGGATAACAGAAATGAAAGGGTGACTTAATGTCTCTCAACTAGAGACAGATTCATAGCTATCAAATCTAAGTCTATTCTGTACGAGGAGTTTCACCTGTTTTAAGAGAGAAAGACAAGAGAGCTCATAACCCAAACCTAACTTAAATTTATGACTGCATAAACAGGAACTCCTGAGGGTTTACATTTCCCTCTCTGCACTAGAATGACAAAAGCAACAGCAGTAAGAAGTTAATGAAATTAACCAGTTCCTCTGACAGGACACCCTCACACCACTGTTACTCCCTTACCCTTGTCTTCCCTTACCAAAATTCGCTAGAGGGTATAAAGGCTCAATATTCACAGTCTTAGCATCATTTGCATCTAAGGATGACCATGGAACTCGGTGTTTGCTATGGATGGATACAAGCAGTAGTTCAATGGAGTGAGTCTAGAAGATATGTAACTG
>NW_011476465.1:40335-41817 GCF_000754665.1 Bison bison bison | reverse complement strand
TAAATACATTTAATCTAACTGTACTTGAGAATTCATTCATTTAACAGAAATATATTAAGTACTTACTATGTGCTCACTAAGTAAAGTATAAACTACATTTAAAATAAAAAAGGAATGATTTTGGTTCTCAAGAAGTTTATAGCCTGATGGCTTATCTGTTTACTACCATTTAAAGGCAGCCCTGGAAGACAAATTAACTTTTCAGACTTATTTCTTAAGTTGTTCTACTTGTTTTACCACAAGTCATAAGTGGAATTGTATGCTTCGGTTTTATCTTCTTTAATCATTGCAACTACTCCGTGAGATCAATAAGGTTCGTATAATATCCCTCATTTTATAGGTAAAGTGAAAGAAAGAAACTCCGTGAGATCAGTGAGGTTCGTATAATATCCCTCATTTTATAGGTAAAGTGAAAGAAAGAAAGTGAAGTCGCTCAGTCGTGTCCGACTCTTTGCGAATCCATGGACTGTAGCCTACCAGGCTCCTCTGTCTATGGGATTTTCCAGGCAATAGTCCTGGAGTGGATTGCCATTTCCTTCTCCAGGGGATCTTTGCAACCCGGGGATCGAACCGGGGTCTCCCACATTGTAGACAGACGCTTTACTGTCTGAGCCACCAGGGGAAGTCATTTTATAGGTAAGGAAACTGAAACACTATATAAGTTAAGGGTTTACCCTGCAATCATACCTCTGGAGGAAGTAAGGCCCCAGACCTCACTCTGAGAAAGGCCTTTGCTTCCTCCACTTTACTACCCTCTGCCCCTGGCCTCTACTACGATTTTTTTTTTTTTTGCCTGTCTGATATTCCAGAAGATTTTAAGCTCCCGAAGGCTAAGTGTCATACACTTTTTTGAACTACTCAAAACATGGAACATAATGCTGAAGATATTGCTAATCCATATGGATTGGGTATATTGACTTAGCAAGATTTAAGTTAAAATTTGAAATGTGCTTAAAAGGTAAGATGTGCTGACAAGGTAATTCAAACTCACCTCTTCAGGACCTACATATTTATAAAAGGGTTGGCACTGACTTCTTTCTTTCCAAATGACAGCCTTCTGGATGAGTTTAATCTACTGTGGGTTAGGGTAATTCTGAGGGGATGAGACCATTACCTGGGAGACTTAATGGCTGAAGCTCTTACTCACACACTTCACTGGAAGTAAATGCATGAGTAATTTTCGCGTGGCTTAACCAGGGCCTGGATTTCACTTGGGAGATTATGATTTTAATTTAACATATCCTGCTGTACAGTGTGTGAAATATGCAGCCAGCAGTGATTGCTGTGAGATGAAAGCCCAGTTGTGTTTATTTTAAGAGACTTGCGGTTCTTTGCCAAAGCCAACATTCCTAGGGAATGAATAGCCTGAGTGAATCATTCAAAGTAGGTGAGAGGTCAGAAGCCTGAAGAAAAAATATCGAAAGCTGAAAGGTTTTCCTCAGTCAAATGATAAGTATTTGAAAGGGCGTTTATAAAGCGAAG
>NW_011476465.1:35017-37463 GCF_000754665.1 Bison bison bison | reverse complement strand
TGACCCCATGGACTGCAGCACACCAGGTTTCCCTGTCCTTCACCATCTCCTGGAGTTTGCTCAAACTCACGTCCATTGAGTCGATGATGCCATCCAATCATCTCGTCCTCTGTCATCCCCTTCTCCTCTTGCTTTCAATCTTTCCCAGCATCAGGGTCTTTTACAGTGAGTTGGCTCTTCAGATCAGGTGGCCAAAGTATTGGGATTTCAGCTTCAGCATCAGTCCTTCCAGTGAATATTCAGGGTGGATTTCCTTCAAGATTGACTGGCTTGATCTCCATGCTGTCCAAGTGACTCTCAAAAGTCTTCTCCAGCACCACAATTCAAAAGCATCAATTCTTCAACATTCAGCTTTCTTTATGGTCCAAGTGGGTATGTTGGGGAACTTATACTGGAAGAGGCTTTTGAGACTGCACTTTGTAGGAATATTCTTGGCAAGTTCTGACATAGACATGGCCTCAACTGATGATTCTCCAAGGAATCTGGGTGTTTCATCTGTTCCAGGTGACTTAACAGAGACCACTGTATGAAGGAGCAATGCATATGCATGTGTGGGAAGGGGGCTGGGAAACATTTAGGAGTGGTTTTCCTCTGGCCCCTCCTTGTCTTCCCTGTTTTCTTGTGTCCCTGCTAATTGCTCAGTTGTCCCTGTCTGGTGGTAGCATCCTTTGTGGTTTAGTTTTCTTTCACCCTTTCCTAAGCCCTAACTGATTGAAGACACTACCACAGTCATTTTCAACACACCCACTCTGCTACCTTTCCTGTCTGCCCTGGGCTTAGTCCCAAGGGGACTGATAAATGGGGCTTGTTACAGCTCCCAATTCAGAAGAGGGGACAGCCAGCCCCTGAGACAAAAGTTGAGCTGACAGTGGCTGATTTTGTACAGTTTGGAGAACAGGAGAGAGCAGGGCAGCTGTCTATGGTACATGGCCTGAAAGGAACAAATGAGAAGAGGCCACTGCCCAGTCTGTGAGGAGAAGAAAGGTGAGCATGGTGAAGCTGATTTTCTAGCCAACCCATGACCTACAGGGCTGCCTGTAATCAGCTTCCATGTCCACTCCTTCTTCTCAGAGAACATAGAAAGTGATGTATAGATATGAGCTGACCACACATGTCACTCTCAATTTGAGCATTTCTTTATTTAACAAACACACATAGCATTGACTACATTCCAGTCCCTATCTTGAGGGCTTTGCAAATATTAACTTAATACATTATAACCATAAGGAATAGGTACCAAGATTATCTTATTATTTTACAGATTAGGAAATAGAAACACAGGTTACTTAGCTTGCCCAAGGTCACACCCTTAGTAAGTTCAGTAAGTAAGATACACACTCCCACATACACCCTAGATTTGTGGGCCTTGCTATGCTAAGCTCTTTGCTAGCATGTTACTAAGGAAATGAATGAAATGCCTAGCGTTATATAATACCAAGTAAGAACTGTTTTTATTGTTGTTATTAGCTAGTGGTTTACACCTATAATACTTGCAAATTTGTAAAGAAACAGTTCCTGCTCTGAAAGTGTCAGTTCAAATCCTGGTTCTGCTACTTGTTAGCTGTGAGGTATTGGCCACATTCCTTAATCTCTCTATGCCTCCAATTCTTAATATTTAACGTGGGGATTATAATAGTCTTTAGCTCATTGGTTTGTTGTGATTAGTAAATAGGGTGATGTTTGTACAGCACTTAACAAAATGCCAGGCACAATGTAAGTGTTCAGTAAATATTGTTGTTCACATTGCTACCTGTTGCCATTGAATTAAATTGCTTTTAATCCTTTGGAGTTTCTTTTCATTTTCCCAATTAGTCACTTAATTTCAAGGAGTTCCTGGTACTGCTGCATTGAATTTATTTATGAAAATGTTAGTATGTTTCAAGCCTCCATGTGAGTTATTCCATTTAATTTGAGGTTGATGAAACAGGTATAATCTCCATGTTAAGAGTATGGAAAATGAGGCCAGAGAGAAGGACTAGGTCAAATCTACATACATTCAACCAGTCCTGATGGGTTTTTTTACATCTTTGTAGTCTTCTTTGAACGCTGTCTACACTTGCACAAAAGCACACACACACATACACCCACTCCCTTTGCCTTGGGCTCCCTGATCCTGTGTCACCTAACCCAAATTCTTAAATCCCTTGCTATCTACATTAGCAAAGACTCATTTTCTCCACATGATTCTTTTTTATGTATTTGTTTGTATTTTTGTCTATGCCGGGTCTTTGTTGCTGCACGAGGGCTTTCTCTAGTTGCAGCGAGTAGGGACTACTCTTCAGTGGGGTACACGGGCTTCTCACTGCAGAGGCTTCTCTTGTTGCAGAGCACGGGCGCTAGAGTGTGGGCTTCAGTGGTTGCAGCAGAAGGGTTCAATAGTTGTGGCTTAGTTGCTCCATGGCATGTGGGGTCTTCCTGGAAAAGGGATTGAACCTGTGTCCCCTGC
>NW_011476465.1:34553-34770 GCF_000754665.1 Bison bison bison | reverse complement strand
GGTCTGGAAGATCGTCTGGAGGAGGAAATGGCAACCCACTTCAGTATTCCTAAAATTCCATGGACAGAGGAGCCTGGTGGGCTACAGTCCAGGGGGTCTCAAAGAATCAGACATGACTGAGCCACTGAACACACATGCACACGACAGCTATATAGTTATTATCTGGAGAGGAGGCACTATAAGGATTCCACCATATAACAAGTCTAATGTAATTGCC
>NW_011476465.1:34048-34453 GCF_000754665.1 Bison bison bison | reverse complement strand
CCTCTGCCCTCTGTCTAGCTCTTGATCTCTCATGCTGTCCATTTCTCCACTTTCTGACCAGGACCTTACCCCAAATACAAATCTCCTTCTACCCCTAGCCTCAAGTAACTATTGTTTCTTTAGATTTGGCTTCGTGTTTGCTGACCTGCTAAACAAATTCTTGTAGGGCTCTGAGGTGACAATGATTTGGGGTTTGTTTGTTGCCTCCTTCATATTAATCAGAACTTCTTAGAAGCAAAACCCTAACCTGAAAGATTGAAGCTTATGATGAGATTTCAGGCATTGGTATGCAGACCATTTTGTATGTTTGTTAGAATAGCAAGGAGAGATAAGAAAGCCTTCCTCAGTGATCAGTGCAAAGAAATAGAGGAAAACAATAGAATGGGAAAGACTAGAGATCTCTTC
>NW_011476465.1:32002-32489 GCF_000754665.1 Bison bison bison | reverse complement strand
GAAAAGACCCTGATGCTGGGAAAGATTGAAGGCAGGAGGAAAAGGGGACAACAGAGGATGAGATGGTTGGATGGCATCACTGACTCAATGGACGTGAGTTTGAGTGTACTCCGGGAGTTGATGATGAAAGGGGAGGGGCCTCGCGTTCTGCAGTCCAAGGGGCTGCAAAGAGTTGGACACGACTGAACGACTGAACTGAACTTGTTTGTTTAGTCACAAAGTCGTGTCGATTCTTTGTGACCCCACAGACTATAGCTTGCCGTGCTCCTCTGTCCATGGGATTTCCCAGGCAAGAATACTGGACTGGGTTGCCATTTCCTTCTCCAGTGCAGATCATGATAGCTCTAAAATTCCACTATCCAGAATGCTCATTCTTTTGGCCCTCCCCACATAAGACCAACCCGGAATTCTTATGTAAAGACATAAGCTCTTTTGATGAAAATCCTGGAGAAGCAGTGAAGTGTGGTGGTTCAGATTAAGGCTCAGG
>NW_011476465.1:31508-31902 GCF_000754665.1 Bison bison bison | reverse complement strand
ATGTGTGAACACACACACACACACACACACACACACACAGTGTTCTCTTACCTTTCTGCTTCATCAGACTTGACCCAGCAGTTAGCAAAGGGGACTTCTTAGCACAGTGGGAGGAAAATCTCCTGGTGAAGCTCCCTGGCAATGAAAAACATTTGATTATAGCCACACAACCCCATGACTCATTTGCCACTGAAGGGACATCTGATAAGACATAATTGTGCTTTAAAGTTTCTTCTAACCCTAAGATTCTGTGAATTTCACTGCCTCCCACCTTCCTTCAGCAACTGGCCCTCCTGGGTGATGTGGCAATGGAATGTGGGATGTAGATGCTACCAGCTATCACTCCTTCCCTTCAGTACTTTCTGTGAGGAAGTCCAGGACGAAGAGCCACCTC
>NW_011476465.1:25972-31408 GCF_000754665.1 Bison bison bison | reverse complement strand
GTTGCTTCAGTCATGTCTGACTCTTTGTGACCCTGTGGACTGTAGCCCACCAGGCTCTTCTGTCCATGGGATTCTCCAAACAAGAATACGGAAGTGGGTTGCCATGTCCTCCTCCAAGGGATCTTCTCGATCCAGGGATTGAAACTGTGTCCTGAGTCTGTTACGTCTCCTGCACTGGCAGGTAGGGTCTTTACCACTAGTGCCACCTGGGAAGCCCCTTGGAGTAGCAAGGAGTATTCTTTGTATATGCAAACCTTGATTTGAAAAGATATCTCCATGATATGATGGTTGTCATTTTTCTGGGTGACAGGTGGAAAGGTACACCCAGGACTCAGTAGTGACCTTTCTGTTTGATGGAATCGATGAACATCATGCATTCTCCTGGAACAGTAACTTAATATTTGTTTCATTAAGACTGGGAGAGGTGGCACATGGTGGGGGAGGGAGGAATATCAACCATAAACAGCAGGGAGTGATCTGTCCAAAAGTCAGGGAAGAGAAATATCTACATACATACAGTGGACAGGAAGACTGCCCCAGAAGACATCAGAAACATTCAATTATACATCAGACCCTTGTCAGAAGACTTTTGGGTCTTTGCTTTCTGCACCATGCAACAAAACCTTTCCTGTACCCATGTATGTGCATGCTAAATTACTTCGGTCGTGTCTGACTCTGCGACCCTATGGACTGTAGCCTACCAGGCTCCTCTGTCCATGGGATTCTCCAGGCAAGAATACTGGAGTGGGTTGCCATGCCCTCCTCCAGGGGATCTTCCTAACCCAGGAATCAAACCTGCATCTCTTACATCTCCTGCATTAGCAGGCAGGTTCTGTTGCATGGGAAGCCCATGCATGGGACACAGGGCAATAGAACCTGTGTCCACAAACAGGATATAAAGCCAGATACAGGGCTCCAAAGGAGAAACAATGAGAAATAGTAACAGAAAGAACTAACTTGGCAGACTACAGAGATGAGAATTTTAGGTCTAGCCTACTTCTAACCTGCTGTTTAACCTTGGGCTAGTCTCAATCTTTTCTTTCTTCATCTGAAGAATTATAATGTGATTTCTATTTTGTAAAGATCCTGTGAGAGCTAGATGAGTGTCAGATGAGTCCTAGGGAAGCAGAGCCTGAGATGAGGATACCGTGCTTGTGATTTATTAACAAGTAAACCCAGCGAGACCAGTAAGGCAGTGGGGAAGCAAGAGAAGGATGGAAGAAAACTAAGCAAGGCAGAGCCCAGTCTTGGCTCGGCTGCGGGAAGCTCTGGAAAGTAAATTATACCCAAGAGTTGATGCAACTTGAAGGGAGTTGGGCTTTCCTGTTCCAGCCAGTCTTTTGTCAAGGGCCTTGGGTTAGAGGACGGCAGCAAAGTAAACTCCTAGGCATTTCCTGTTCTCAGTGTCTGAAGGGTGGCTTCAAGTTTAGTAAGGGCAGTTAGAAACCAAAGGACAGTGAGGCTGGGAGAGGCATTCGTAGGAAAAGTAGAAGGAATAAGAGGACTCCTGGGCAAAAAAAATGACAGTATCTGCTAAAATGGGAAAATAGCTCATTGGCCAGGGATTCATCAGGGATTACCCAAAGAATAAGGATCTGCTCTCAACCAAGAATGGAATACCAGCTCATCTGATGTTCAGTTATGTGCAAGTGATCTGATACTGAAAGCCAGGACCAGCAAAGGAACATTTAGCGGATGTTGTATAAGGGAAACACCATTCCTCTCCTCCATTAGACACTCTGTACTCAGTCCTTACACAGGACAGAGAACAGAAATAGATTATATTCGGTTAGGCCCTATTAGAATCACTTTCACTGTGTTAATGCTTGTAAATCCCACCAACCAAAGACCTCCAGGAACAAACTAGTCGTTGCTGAGCTCGTTGGAGCAAAAAAGAACATGTACCAGAAGAACTGCGGGATGTCTTGGAAAGGGGGGGGGCAGGGACCTCTGAACAAATTTGGGTTTACTCCAAGTGATTTCCAAGAGAAATCAGGGAAGAAAGGGTCATTCTAGATTGAGCATTTTCAACAGCAGGGACGATTCACCGTTTTGGCATCTCAATGGATTTCATACAAGACAAAAAGAACTCTAGAAATGATCCCTGAAAATATAGTTCTCATATAGGATAAACGAGGCTGAAATTGTCACTTGGCAAAGAACAGCAATCACTCGTGTTAGTCAGAGAAGAAGGATGTTTAGTCACTTTTTGTGATTACCCAGTGTTTTTATCTTATCTTGTTCCAAATACAATCATGGGGTGACCTCGTCCCAGCTCTGTTTATAGGAGTTGAGACCTGGCTGCCAGCAGGTCCGTTTCTCACTTTCTCTGCTTGTCAGCAGGATGTATTTCATTTTCTCAATGGCACACCCTTTTTTTTTCCTTCACAAAATTTAAAAGAAACAAGCCTACTATGTCTGCTCCTGCAGCAGCAGTACAAATTGTAAGGAGCATACCAGCCCTTGTACCACCTGGGATATGCCACACCACAAAATCCCCACGGGAATTTCATTCAGAATTGAATGCCAAGAAAAATGATTCTGCTTGAGATGTGATAGTCTTTCTTCATCATGATAGTAAGCTCTAGGCGATCATTCATCATACTTTTTTTTTTTGTATTTGGATTTTAGTCCTATTTTTTTTTAATTTTATTTTATTTTTAAACTTTAAAATATTGTATTAGTTTTGCCAAATATCAAAATGAATCCGCCACAGGTATACATGTGTTCCCCATCCTGAACCCTCCTCCCTCCTCCCTCCCCATACCATCCCTCTAGCTTTTTGGTCGCTCAGAGCCAAATTTGAAACTCCTGTAGACATTGACCTTTAGGTCTAGCACATTTGCATTCACTTTTCTCCCGAATCTGCACTTTCTATTTTCATTTTTACTAGTTTTTCCCCTGATATCGTTAGTTTCTTCAGATAAAGGTGGAGAAGAAATGAAGTCCCACTTTGAGCCAAGTTGCACAGCTTGAGGCTAACACAAAATTAGATCTTGCATCAGTTCCCGGTTATCTTATGGGTGTAAGCTGTCTCTTACAATTTAAGAGGAGAGCACCTATCTTTTCCTTTTTCAATTTCCTTCCTCCCCATAACACAGTATGCAGAAATGGTAGATAGATGCTACCTGGAAACTCTTTGTCTTTGATGGGATTCTTGCAGTCAGACAGTAGAGGTCACCATGGAGCTGTGTATGATGGAGCTTACAGACTTGGAAACAGCCCAGTGGGTCTGAAATGATAGGAGACTTAATCGTTCGATTCAGATATGTATTCTTTGTGCTCTGGTCCTTCAACAGACAGAATTTTGCCATGGTTGCCTTCAGTGTCACTTTGGTAATATAATTGTTTAGAGGAGAGAAGGTGGCTTTTATATATTGTTTACCAAAAAGAATTCCATTTTAAGCACTAAGGAACTCTGAAAAAAAAATGGTTACAAAATGTGTTTACTTAAATATTGTGAAATGAGGATGGAAATTCGCAGTTCAGAGTATTTGTCATCTGCTCATGACTAGCAGATGGCTGCCTCCTCCTCCTCCTCCTTTGCAAGCCGAGTGACTCACATCTTACAGGGTGTGCAAATTGAAATTTCGAAACTCTCCACAGAGTAGAGGTGGCAGTGCCATAACTCGACGCAGGAGAAGTGTGCCAGCCAGATGACTTTGCCAGCCAGCATGCTGCCAAAGACTTAACAAAATGTCTCTCTCATTGGAAAGAAAAGTGTTTGCCTGTCTCTCCGCACATGTTCAATGCACCATTTCTGAAAGGATATAAGGTATGCTTCAGGCTGTGGGTGAGCCTGTCTGTTGTGCAAGGGAGTGCGTAGTCTACCATCCCAGAGTGAGGTAGTAATTGCTCCTACCAAGGTGAATCATACAAGATGGACTCACCTGTTTTGGCTTGTCAGCTCTAGGATGGTGGCAAGTCTGCCTCCAGCCATCAACAGAACAAAGTCTGAGCGATTATCACATGCTCCAATAAATGGAAGGTTAAATACAGTTTAGAAAGATACAAGTCATCTAAGTTCAAAGATTTTTTTTTTCCTCTTTTGTTTAATTAAGAGGAACTCTGGGTCTGCTATGCTTAACCAAAAAATGAGGGCTGTATTTTAGGTAATTATATTTGTTTTAAAAAAAATGGAGTCCTGCCAACTAGATGAACTAACAGCAAAACTGACTTTTAGTTACAGATCCCACTTCCCTTCATGCAGTAGCTAGTTACCAAAGAGCCCCCTACCCAGCCCCGCTGCAATGAACTGCAGATGTCAATACTCTGGTATTCACATCTTTGTGTAGCCCCTTCCTTTCGAAGTCAGAGAGAGCCTTGTAGCTCCCACTGTGTCTCCTAGAATATCGGCTCTAGGAGAAGACAACTGTCACATAAAAAGTCTGACTACCCTGAGATTGCTTTACTTTGAGGAAGCTCAAGCTGTCACTTGAAGAACCTGTGTAGAGAGAGGAAAATGCCTGGTAAGCCCCTAGCTATTTCAGGCTTCTCAGCTGATAAGCCAGACATGTGACTAAAGAAGCCATGCTGGACATCCAGTTGAGGGGAGCCTTCAGATGACTGACTGCAACTGACTGCAACCACCTGGGAGAGCCCAACATCACCTAAATAAGCTCAGTCAACCTACAGGGCCATGAGAGATAATACATTTTTTAAAGCTACTGTTTTGCTGTTGTTTGTTAAGCAGCAATAGATATTACCCAAACACTTTATATTGAAAGAGTTAAATATGAAATTCTTGCAATTGCACTGACCTGGCTCTCTTTTTTTTCTCACCCAAGATAGTGTTTATGAGGAAGCCTCATAATCTCTATTTTTTTTAAATTTTCTTTTACTATGTTTTGTTAGTTTCAGGTGTACAGCAATGTGATTCAGTTATATAGGTTGTTGCAAGCACTTTTGATAAGATCTGATCCTCCAATATTTTCTAAGGGAACTTAGACACTAGTAATGTGATGAACATACAAGTGAAGACAGAAACAGAATGCCCTTAAGGGCTATATTACTTGGGGACATATTCTATTGAACTAAGAAGTAGGAGAAAACTTGCAAGTCATTCAGTACAACAGTAGAATTGTCATTCATGGGGCTCTCATTCTTTGTTCATTATTGAGTACCAAGGAAAGTTATGACCAACCTGCTGCTGCTGCTGCTGCTAAGTCGCTTCAGTCGTGTCCGACTCTGTGCGACCCCAGAGACAGCAGCCCACCAGGCTCCCCCATCCCTGGGATTCTCCAGGCAAGAACACTGGAGTGGGTTGCCATTTCCTTCTCCAATGCATGAAAATGAAAAGTGAAAGCAAAGTCGCTCAGTCATGTCCTACTCTTCGCGAACCCATGGATTGCAGCCCACCAGACTCCTTTGTCCATAGAATTTTCCAGGCAAGAGTACTGGAGTGGGGTGCCATCGCCTTCTCCGATGACCAACCTA
>NW_011476465.1:23705-25872 GCF_000754665.1 Bison bison bison | reverse complement strand
TGCAAGGAGATCCAACCAGTCCATTCTAAAGGAGATCAGCCCTGGGATTTCATTGGAAGGAATGATGCTAAAGCTGAAACTCCAGTACTTTGGCCACCTCATGCGAAGAGTTGACTCTGATGCTGGGAGGGAGAAGGGGACAGCAGAGGATGAGATGGCTGGATGGCATCACCAACTCGATGGATGTGAGTCTGAGTGAACTCCGGGAGTTGGTGATGGACAGGGAGGCCTGGCATGCTGCGATTCATGGGGTCACAAAGAGTCGGACACGACTGAGCGACTGAACTGAACTGAGACACCTAAAACGTGTAAATAACTGGAGATGGATGAAAATGTCATGACAAGTTATTTAGAATAATGAAGAGATGATGTTATCAAAGGAGATTAAAGGCTCTAAATTAGGAGAGCTTAACTGAACAATGGTTAAGGAATGGCAACATACAAGAATGTCAGTGCCAAAGAGAAAAGCCTATCTTAGTCATTTGTAGCTCTGGGTTAGAGCCAGTGAGGGAGGAGAAGAAAGAGGGACAGGGAGCAATGGAGTCGAGAGAGAGAAACAGGCTCAGGATTTAAAGTAGGACTTTTAGGTGAAAGTCTTTTAGGTTAAAGTCTTTCCAGTCAACCACAACCAATGAAATTTAAGCAGAAAAATTTTAGTATAGCAGAAAAAAAAGTACCAGCATGCCTGTCCGGAGGTATTTGTTCAGCTACTTACAGTATAAACTTGGCGAGTCTCTTGTCCTCTCTGGGTCTCAGGAAGGCATGTTGTAACTTATAAAAGACTGTACAAAGGCAAAGTATTATATCAATTATAATAAAATGAGAAGTAGTACTTTATCATGCAATCTAAGTTCCTTTTCAACTATAAAAAACGTATGGTTCTATACTGTAGAAACAGAAAACAGTTGTAGAATTTAAAAACTAGATAATTAGGCTTATAGACTGGAGATATGGATAAAAAGCTTTGGTTGAGATTTCGTGTAGTATTTAAAGGAAAGCCAGTATGTGGCAGATGCTAATAAAAATATTTGTGGGTTGACTGAATGAGCTATTCCTTGGACACCAAGGACAAAAATGGCTGAAAAAGCAGACACACCAAATATAAGTCTGTCTTTATCTCTTATTTTATGAATTTTTCTCACTTGGTTCTATTGCTTGGCAACACTGATATCAAAATTTCTAAGGAATATTTAGTATTGCTTCTCTATTCTCAAGATAAATAGGGAAGCAGGTATTTTTCCCAACTAATGTTAACTCAGTAATTTATAATTATTTTTATTTTTACATTTTTATTAAGGAAAATCACAAGCACATAGAGTAAATAGACTAGCCATCACCCAGATTCAGCAATTATCAACATTCTACAATTCTAGTTTTATTTATACCTCCATCATTTCTTACTCCCACTGGATTATATGTGGTTATTTGGGGCTTCCCACATGGCACTAGTGGTAAAAGAACCCTCCTGCCAATGCAGGAGACCCAAGAGACCTGGCTTCGATCCCTGGGTCCGGAAGATCCCCTGGAGGAGGAAATGGCAACCCACTCCAGTGTTCTTGCCTGGAAAATTCCATGGATAGGAGCCTGGTAGGCTACAGTCCATGGGGTCACAAAGAGTCAGACATTACTGAGCACACAGTCCCATCCATTTTTAAAATAGATTTCCCTCCATCTAATAAAACAAAATTTAGCATTCCATTTATCTTAGCCTAGTGTGCTCATTTATGGGTGTTTTAATTTCCCATATTTTTAGTATATTGGTGAGTTGCAAAGAACTTCCCTAGGGTGCCATTTCTTCTGACTCTGGATTAAGTAAAATTGCACCCATTTTAGAAAAGCTTTCTGTGGATAAGTCCCCTTGTATTGTAAAGAGGATTTTCAGAGCTGTCCTATTTAAAAAGGGATCCATATCACTCAGATGTCTTGGTTACACCATTAAAACTCACTATAGCTGGTTAAGCAGAAAACGTATCTAACAACTTTGAGAAGTCTCTTTAGACCCTCTGAGAGATTAGAGACCCAGGCTTGAAGATATATGGGCAACACTCAAATGTCACTTCAGAATGGGAATCCAGAAAGGGATCCACCATTGCTGCCACTGGGCACAGACCTCACAGATTTCCCCACTGATCATGGACAATGAATGTTGAACTGCTGTTATTATTGT
>NW_011476465.1:20669-23605 GCF_000754665.1 Bison bison bison | reverse complement strand
CATTGCCTCTGCCATCATCTTCAGAGAGTGGTCTCGACCCTGCCCACTTCCTCATATGTGTCTCTTTTAAACTGAAATCTCATTAAGTACACTTCATTGGTTTGAGTGTATTCATTGGCTGAGGTGTTTATACCCTAGTTTCCAGAAAGGCTGAAAGAGTGACTTTTGGAATTCTAGGTCGGGAAAACCAGATGCATGAGGTGGGCTGATCCCCAAATTTAGGTATTCAAAAGATCTGACTGGCCACAAATTATGACATGTGTTTATTAAAGGAACTTTAAATTGAATGGTCTTTGAAGGAATTCCTAGACTATGAAAGGGATAATACAGTTGATGGACCTACATGTTAGAAACAATTTGTTCATTTCTTCTTGGGAAGGGGGAAATCATTATTCTTTTAACTTAAAAAAGAAAAGCCATATGCGCTGTTTTCTCTAGCTTTAATATCTTCTATCTTCTGGATTCTCTCCAAAATCTTCAAACCTCTTTCATTTTAGAGGTCCCCAGTGTTCTGACTTGGAGAATCCCAGGGACAGGGGAGCATGGTGGTCTGTCATCTCTGGGGTCGCACAGAGTCAGACACGACTGAAGCAACTTAGCAGCAGCAGCAGTATTTCCTTCTGTTCTAAGCTTCCCCTACTCTACCACCTTAGAATTTTTCTAAAATACTTCTTATTCTAAGCCATTCTCTGACACTATATTTTCTTTGCTCTGCAATTTTCTCTCATTTAAAAAAAGTTTTCTACAGCATATATGCTTCCCTTTATAAGGAAGAATGTGTCTCAAGAGCTATAAAAAGACAATGTTAACTGATATACACTAACTCACTCCCCAGGAATTTCACAATTACAGGCATGTTGGGATACTTTTTCTAAGTGAATGTAGTAAGCCATCTATTTTCTACTGAAAAAAAAAAGAAAGTAAAAAAGACAAATTAAGGAGGTAAGATATTTGCTCTTATAGACTTAGAAGATACTGCAAAACATCTATAATTCATATCAAACATCTTTTGTTTGACCTACATCTTCCATTACCTCCCTTTCTGTTACTTGCTGGAAGATCATACTCACTCTTTCAAATGGAATTTGGATAATAATTTTCCTTTCAAAAGACAAAAGAGCTTTACATTAGGTAAAGAAATACTGAAATGTGTTTATTATACATTATCCAAAATAAATATACCAAAGGTCACTTTTGAAAATGATTTTATGTGTAAAGTAACTTATGCTAGCCTTCCCTGAGGGATATAAACTATAAAGCTAGCACAAAAACATTTCTCTCCAGTTAATTTTCTTCTGTGTGTCACTAAAATACCAAACTCAGCTACTTACATAATAACCACAAGTAGAGTCACTTTAAATGTTTGAAACATTCAAGTTGTCCCCTCTTCCTTTAAGAAATATAATTTAATAGGCAATTCAGTGAAAATATACTACCCAAATGTTTGATGGCTTGAACTGAAATCAGCCATCAGGCAAAGCCTGTTTTATATTTAGATTTTTTGAGGGGTCAGGTTGGATTCTCTTTTTTTGTTGTTTTGCATCATAGAATGCAAATGAAACATTTAAGAGATAGAGGCCAAACTAAATGTCAATGTGAAATATGAAATAAGGTCAATTTTATTCTGATTAATCAACTCCTGGACTTGACTAAAACACAGAGTTTCATGATAGAAAGGGTTTGATTATTTTGCAGTCTTTGTTACTAGTTTAAAGGAAAAAAGTATTAAAATATTATTTATTTCCTTCCATAAAAAATGGTAAATGCTTACTCTGGAACAAACAAAAAAAATAAGATTTACAACCTCCAATAAACACTGACAGAGGTATGAAAGAGAAAAAGCAATTTAAAATTTAAAATAAGCAGTTTGTATTAATTTTCTATTTCTGTAAAACAAATGACCAGAGATTCAGAAACTTAACACAATAGGCATTTATTATCTTAAAGCTTCCGTAAGTCAGGATCCTGGTCACCACTTATCTGGCCTCTCTGCTCAGGGTCTCACAAGGCCTACAATCAAGGTGTCAGCTAGGCAGTATTGTCATCATAGGCTTGACTGGGGAAGGATATCCTTCCAGGTTCCCTTAGGTTGTTGGAAGCAGTAATTTCCTTGAATGTAGAACTCACGGCAGCTTTCTTTTTCAAGGTCATTAGGAGAGTGGAGAGCTAGTTTGCTCAGAGGCTTCCGTATAAATTGGAAGGTAATCACAGGAGAGCTAGCTCATTATCTTTGCAATATGCTGTGGGTTAGAAGCAAGTCACCAGTTCTGCCTGCTACTCAAGGGGAGGAGATTATACAGAGTGAGAACATGGGGGCCATAAGAACAACATAATACGGGGTAGAATTCCATTTCTACCACATTAGAAGCACAATTGAAACAAACACCAATGAACCCCAGGGCAGACGGTTTACCAGAGAGAATGCCCTTTGATTAACATACTTGTTGGTATTTATAACTATAAGATTAATAACCACAAGATTCCCGGGTATTTCAAGGATTTAAAGGTAACCTGTTGAAAGACTCTTGACTATGCAAAACCTAGCAGAGTACCCTGCCCTGCTGTGGCCTTGGCCAATTTTCAGCTCAGGCCACAGATGAGCTTCAGGAGTCCACCCTGTCCACAGTGTGTAGGATCACATATAAGTATACTGAGCACAGACAATCGTGTTTGTGACACTACTGATGAATTACTCCTACTCAGATCAATAGGTATTAAGACCCTTGAGGGACCTACAGAGTCTGTTCAGCCACTGCAAGCAGAGTCTTCCTTGAATGTCAGCAGTGAGTTTAGTCATCTCATGAGGAGAATCAAGCAGAAGTGAGGTTAAGCACTCTTCAGGTGAGAGAAAAATAATATGGTGAGTAGTAAAATAAGGAAATGAAGGGCTGCACTTCCCCCTTTTGAAAGCTTACTTCGGCTCCAAGTCTTCAGTT
>NW_011476465.1:16452-20338 GCF_000754665.1 Bison bison bison | reverse complement strand
ATGGAGGTCACAGATTTGACCTTTAGTTAAAAAAAAATCAAGAAAGTTTCTGGTTTTGTGGGATTCGGGCCCTGTTTACAACAAGGAGGACTATTTCACAGAACCTCAGGGGTTTAAGCAAATTCTCAGAGGTTGTCCATTTCAACTCTTCATCTTTAGACAGGAATGCAGTGAATCATTCTGATGGTAAGGGGTGGCAGGGGGACTTTCCCATCTCTGAGAAGGTCCAGGTAGGTGGTTTTAGAAATCTCTTGTTTGGCTAGTTCATTAAGAGGTTGCAGACATTTGAAAATTTCTAAGTGAATCCTCCAGGTCTACTCCAGGTTAGGAGCAAGGCAGTATTTTCTTGTGGTTCCTTTTCTTTTGCTAGTCCCTCATAGGTTGGGACTTAGGTATCCTCTACTATTATCCTCCTCTTATTGTAAACAGTTTCCCAAAGAGAACTCATCCACTGCCATGGTTTCAATTTTTATCTGTAGAGTTGTCGTTCTCAACTAGGGGCTATTTTGCCTCACAGGGGACTTCTGGCACTGTCTGAAGACGTTTTGGTTGCTATGATTGGGGAAGTGCTACTGGTATTTAGAGGACATAGACAATGGATGCTATTAAATATCCTACAGTCCCTCACAACAAAGAATCATACCGCACAGATTTCCAACAGTGCCAAGGTTGAGAACCCCTGCTGTATAGAGATGATTCCAACTCCAGATCTCCTACCCAGGTTTCACTTGCAAGCTCTACATGGCAAGATGAAGAATTTTTGACTTATTTTCTAAATAAAGTTAAAAGCAAGACCACCAGATAAAGAGATGCAGGGGAGCAGAGCTGACCCACAGGAACAGTCACAGTGCCCACCTAGGGTGCACAGTATTTTAGGTGCCCTCGAAAACGTTTTAACTTCTTTTGAAATCAGGAGGAAGCAAATGAATATGACAACAATGAATATATAGTAATGGATTAACCTATACCAACTCAGTGGTAAAGCATAATTTTTAGGGTTTTTTGGAGGAAGAGATTCATGAAGGCAAAAGTGTCTAGGCCATGAAAATCATAATACAGTCCTTTCAGGGAGGAGAAGGAGGCATAGGAAATGTGGAGAGTGGGTAGAGTGTGAAACATTATTGTGGGCAGTGGGAAAGCAGCTTTAGGGGGAAAAAATGTATGAGTTTTGGTAAGACTACTGGGTGTTATTAAGTGCCCACTTGCAGTTGGTATTCATCAATTTATAGGCATACTGATTTGTCTAGTGCTGGAATTCTCTAGCCAAGCTCAGCTGCATGGACACAGCAGAAAGCAGGCAAATGTTTGGGATGTTCTAGCGCTGGCCATTTGGAGTAAAGGAGATCAGAGACTTTGCAAGAGAATTTATAGAATAATGAAGTGAGGGAGTGAAACTGGACAAAGAGTGGAGTAATAACAGAATGGACACTTTGGATTGAGATTAAAAAGTCAATGAATTAGAGACTCCACTCAGAATGAAAAAACTAACACATGTGTTCTGATTTGTGAGATTTGGGGAAGATAGCATGTGTCCAAATATCTACTCTGGTATATGACAAAAGCTAGAAAATTTGACAACATAGATTTTGTTACTCTAGGAGTTGCTAGAGTCATTTTGTCAATTTGTCAAACTTGCCAATTTCTCAAGTTCTCTGTTAAAATGCAGACATTATTGAGAAAGGGAAAAAAATTACACTCTTAGTTAGCACCTCAGCTTATAACTAGTTATAATTGAGACCAATAGGGAATAGAACCTTGAATGTGGAACTAGGAAGCACACCAAGTCAAATAAAGATCTATTTGCCAAAAATCAGTTCAGCTTGTAGAGTGGCCAACATGACAAATTGCCAGTTGCAGTAGTATTGATTCACCAAAAAATGATTTCTGTTTATTAGTATAAAATTTGTAGCAATCTATGTCGAATGAGACAGTTCACCAACCACTGAAGATTTTCTAAAGCTTAATTTCAGTTAATGTAGTTTAGCTTGGGTTTCACTTTTAATTTGCTGCAGCCACAGGGATTTTACCATAGAATTATCAATCTCAGTTGAAGCTCATTTTCTTGGGTGATTCACATTTCAGAAATTGAGCACTTTTCATCTGCTTTTTGGGAGACAGTTATCCAAGGCTCTCTCATGTTTCTGTACATCTTGTAAGCAAGATAAGCATCTTGTAAGCAAGACAAGACTGTCTTTGTTCTGATTTGTCTTTTCAAGGATATTTGTATAGTGAACAGTGTCTCCCTCCTAAGCAAAGGACAAGGATGTTTACTTTCCATTTCAAAAGATTCGGGTTCCCTAAGCTCAGAATTCTTCTCTTGTAATACAGCTCTGTGTGGGTGTGTGGGGGGATATCATCTGGCCGTCTACCCATCACTTTTGGGAATTGGGGCTCAGGGAACCTGCACCAATGTGCTGATAATCTAGCTTCTGCTGTTTCTTTGAGTAATAAATTTCACTTCACTTCTGACCTAGGAGTCTCCTGTCTTATGTTGGCACCCATGGAACTGTGTCAGACTGAGTTTTTAGATAAGTGGAGTGAAATCTGAGACACTTTACAGTTCTTGACACTGCCCAAAACTCGTGCAAAATATTCATTTTTATCAAGTCTGTTTAACAAGTCTGAATTAAAATAATTGCAAAATACTATGAGCTGAATTAAAAATACATTGGATGAGCAAATCCTTCTACCTTGGTTCTGAAATCCTTGGTATTTGAGATATGAGCAACACTTGTAATTTGAAATACACAAGTAATTCTCAGTTTAAAAGGTCATATATCCAAAGTATTGAAAAATCTAGAATTCATTGAACTTTACCTATCCATGATGAAAGGCAGGCACAAAACATCTGCAGAAAAACTAGATTCAGTGAAATCTTTATGCTGGTAACCTAAACTGCACAAAAATCTCCAAAAGCTGCTACAAACATCCCAGCCAATTTGGACTGCTATAAATGTAAATGGTTAAATGAATCAGTTTTTAAAATAATTTGATAAATTTAGCAAATTTTTCATTCATTGAGTTGGCCTAGGGGAAAGGGAGGGGTCAGAAGACTTGGGGAGGTGTGGGAGGCACCAAGGCAGGTGTCCCCAACCGCATGGTTTAAACAAGAACACTAGCCTGTGGCCAAGGGAATCTTCATAGGTAGATAAGAACTAATATTATTTGGCCTTTCTCCACAGAAGTTGGTACGAGATAATTGCTCCATCAGACTGAAACAATCACATCTAATAAAAGCTCTAGTGATTAAGAGCTGATGTTTTAGTGACCTAGGTTCAAGATGTGGCTTTTACAATTTTACCTAATCACTTAGAACCTCAATTTCTACATCTTAAAAGTAGATATAATCGTTAACATTTGTTTCTCAAGGATATTGTGAGAATTAATTGAAATATGCATTTAAATTGCTTAGCATGAGATCCACCATATAGGAAGTGCTTAATAGTCATAGTGTGAGATATTAGTAAAAATTAATTTTTTATATTGGAATTTCAAAGCATTTTTATCAAATATACTTATTTCCTTGCTTACTTTTGTGTTTTAGTAACTTTTTCTTTAAACATTTAAGGGGGAAAGGCACAAAGATATAGCACTTTCTAAAGAGCATATTGGGTGAGATGGATGTATTTTAGAGAATCCAGATACTGCATCCCACTTTAGATTTTGGCAGAACAGCAAACGAATTTTGCAAAGACTCTGTCCTTTAATTATTACACAACTATGTATTAAAAGGAATTTAATCCATGTGGTATTTTTGATCAATTTGCAATTAATTAATAAAACTATGGTGTTGTAAAAAGTATTTGATGTTCAAGCAGTTATTTACCTCCTACTTTCTTTATAAGTTACCCTTTCCTTTTGGAGGTTTACTTTTGGAAGTTGAGTG
>NW_011476465.1:12913-16352 GCF_000754665.1 Bison bison bison | reverse complement strand
GTTGAGTGACATGGCAATTAATGTTCACCTAAGATAAGTCTACTGTACTTTGAATACTTAGTGCTGCAGAGTCAGGTAAATACCATGACTCAGTATCCCTAGAGGTAGAATTATTGTCTTTATTGTCAAACAGACAACTTTTGAAGAGAGATTACCTTAAGCGGAATCCTGCTACCTTCTCCTAGATGGAAATTGGTGAAAACTGGGGTAAGTCTGGGTACTACTACTATTTCAATGACTAGTGTTACTGGCTACAATTTATTGAGCACCTACTATGTGATAAACACCTAATTTACATTTACTTATGATTTAATTCTTGTAACAGCCCTATAATGTAAACATTACTACATTTTTGCTGATGAGGAGACAGGCTTAGAGTTTAAGGAACTTGGTCAGGATTATTCAGCTTATAAGTGACAGAGCAAGATGCCACTGAAACCTTAGTCCATCATTTGCTGCTTCATTTGGGCCTGAAAAAACTTTGATCTGAGATTAACAGTGTTCTGGATATATCCCAGGAGTGGTCTGAGTTAAACAAGCATGAACCAGAGTGGGGTAGGGACTGGTCCCACTCAGGTGGGAAGGTGAAAGAAAGCAAGATATTGAAAGAAGAAGGTGTGTTGTAAGATACTAAGGAAATTAACTAAGTCAGTGTAGGTGGGTTGATGTGCAGGGTCCAGATTTAAGATTTGTGTCTGATGATTGATCAGCTATATATGTGAGTGTGATGTTCTGAATGGGTCCAAAATTTATTATAGGAGTGGTTAACTGTAACTCCATTAACAGAGAAAAGATGGTGGAGGAGCAGCAATTCATAGTACTGTCAGCTTTCTGACCATAATGCAATTAATTTAGGAATCATTTTCAGGAAGATAACTACACATAATCTTTTAAAAAATTGTTTGGAAACTAACAAATATAGTTCACAGTAACTATTGGTCAATAAAGAAATCATAATGAAAATTAGAAAATATTTAAAACTGAATAATAACTGAAATTTTGCACATCAAAACTTAGATGCCAATAGAACTTTATTTAAAAACCAGAAAAAACTTAGATGCACATAAAGCTATATGTAAAGTAACATTTGGGGCTTCCCCAGTGGCTCAGCAGTAAAGAATCTGCTTTCAATGCAGGAGATGCAGGAGACACAGGTTCAATCCCTGGATTGGGAAGACCTCTGGCAGAAGGCACGGCAACCCACTCCAGCATTCTTGCCTAGAGAATCCCATGGACAGAGGAACATGGTGGGCTATAGTTTAAAGGATCACAAAGAGTCAGACATGACTAAAGTGACTGAGCACGTACTCATGCAAAGTAACATTTAGACCTTTAAATGCATATGTTAAAAAAGAAGCCTGAAACTGATCTCAGTAAAATAAAAATAAATTGTAAAATGGGAAAAATTAAAAACAAGAAAAAAATGAATGAAGTAGAAAAAATACAGGAATCAACAAAATGAAAAAAGTCTCCTTTGAAAAGACAAATAAAATATATAGACCTCTGATAAGACTGTGTAAGAAATCAAGGAGATAAGAAACAAATAATCAATCCTATGAACATATGAGATATTTACTTCAATGTATGAAGCAAACATTGGTAGAACTGAAGGGCTAAACAGACAAAACCACAGTTATAGCTAGAAACTTCAAACGTCCTCTCTTAACAACTATAAAACAACTAGATGAAAATCAGCAAGGATATAGAACTCAATAATACCACTGACCAACAGAATCTAATTCACATTTATAGAATATTTCATCCCAAAACAGTAAAACACACATTATTTTCAACTGCCTATGAAATATTCCTCAACAAAAACCATATTCCAACTCATAAAACAAGTCTCAACAAAATTTTAAGTTGAAATTATACAGTGTATTTTCTCTGATCATAATGGAATCACACTAAAAATCAATAATAGAAAGATATCAGGAAAATCTCCAAACACTTTGAAATTAAACAAAACACTTTCTAATAACTCATGGGTTAAAGAGGAAATCTGTATACCAGTGGCGGATTCATTTAGATATTTGGCAAAACTAATACAATATTGTAAAGTTTAAAAATAAAATAAAATTAAAAAAAAAGAAAATATGACATCAAAATATGTATGATGCAACTAAAGTAGTGCTGAGAGGGAAATTTATAGCATTAATGCTTGCATTAGAAAGGAAGAAAAGTCTCAAATCAGTAAGTCTGTACCTCAAGAAACTAGAAAAAGAAGAGCAAAATAAAGCAAAACAAATGGAAGAAAGAAAATAATACAGATAGCAGAACTCAATGAAATGAAAAACAAGAAAACAAATGAGAAAATCAATGAAACAAAAAGATGTTTCTTTGAAAGATCAATAAAACTGACAAACACTAAGAGATACAAAAATAAAGAGAGAGAAGACTCAATCACCAAAAATAGAAATAAAATTGGATATCACCTGCAGTCATTAATAAGGATAAGAGACTATTACAAACAACTTTATACACATAAATTCAACAACTTAGATGAAATAGACCAATTTCTCAAAAACCATAAATGATCCAAATTCAGCCAATGTGAAATGGATCATCTGAGTGGCTCTACAACAATTAAAGAAGTTGAATTTATAATTTGAAAATTTCCTCTCAAAGAAATCTCTTGGTTCAAATGTTTCCACTAAAGAACTTTACCCAACAATTAAAGAATTAACACCAATTTTTACATAATCTCTTCCAGAAAATAGAAGAGGAAGAAATGCCTTGTAATACATTTAATGTGGTGATTATTACCCTGATATTAAAACCATACAAATCAGTTCAAAAAGAAACTATGGACCCTTATCTCTCATGAACTTAAGCACAAAAATTCTCAAGAAAGTATTTTTAAATTGAATCCAGAAATATCTAAAAAGAATTGCTACATCATAGCTATGTTAATGTTCTATTGCTGCTGCAACAAATTACTGCAAATGTAATTGTTTAAGCAACATATATTACTTTATAGTTCTATAGGTTAGAAATCCAACATGGATCTCACTGAGCTAAAACCAAGGCATTGGTTGTGTTACTTTTTGGAAACTTTAAGAGACATGCTGTTTCCCTGTCTTTTTCAGTTTTCAAGTGCTACCAACATTCCCTGGGAAATGACCCCTCCCTTCATCTTCAAGGCCAGCAATATTGCATCTCTCTAAGCATTCTTGGTAGTCAAATCTTCTGATCACAGCTGGGAAAAGTTCTCTGCGTTTAAGAATTCAGGTGACTAGATTGGGCACACACTAACTATCAATGATGATCTTATCTCACAGTCCTTAACCTTAATCTCATCTGCACAGTCAGTCCTGTCTGCCATATAAGTAGCATATTTATGGTTTCATGAAGATTAGATTGAGGGCATCTTTGGGGCCAGTATTCTGCCTACCTTAGCTCCCAAGTAGGACTTATTTCATGTATGGCAATCATTGTA
>NW_011476465.1:9670-12813 GCF_000754665.1 Bison bison bison | reverse complement strand
GTAATCCACTATATCAACAGGCCAAAGAAGAAAAATCACATGATCATATCAGGAAGGGTGTTGGACAAAATTCAATAACCATTCATGATTTTTAAAAAAGAAATCTTAGTGTTGCAGTCCATTCTGGCTGCTATAACAAAATACTAGAGACTGGGTGGCTTATAAGCAACATTTCTGGAGGCTAGGAAATCCAAGATCAAGGCACCAGTATAATCGGAGGAGGGGGGCTCTCATGCTGGTTCATAGCTGGTGTTTTCACATAGTGGAAGGGATGAGGGTTCTCTGAGGTGTCTCGTTTAGAAAGCACTATTTCCATTCAAGAGAGCTCTACCTCATGATTGAACCACCTCCCAAAGGCCCACATCCTAATAGCATCATCTTTGGGGATTAGGATTTTAACTAAGAATTTTGGAAAGACACAAATCATTTAGATCACAACACTTAGCAGACTAGAACTAAGTGGGAATGCCCTTGGGGTGCTAAGGAGCATCTATAGAACACAGGTAATCTCATACTAAAGAGTGAAAGGTTGAATAATATATCCTTAAGATCAGGAACCAGATAAGGGTGCCCATTCTCATCGCTTATATTTGATACAGTATTGGATGTCTTAGGCAGTACAATACAGCAAGAAAGGGATATAATAAAAAGATTCATATTCAGAACATGTAACTCCTGCAAATGAATAAAAATCAAACCACCGAGAAAATGTTTATTATTTTCTTTACAAGAGAGCAAATACAAATGGCCAAATAACATAAGAAAAGGAGCTTATCATTAGTGATCAGGGAAAACCATAATGGAATACCAATGCAGAAGCTCTATAGCTGCAAAATTTATGAAGTCTGACAACATCAAGCATTGGTGAGGTTGTGCTAAAATAGAAAATTTCATACACTGGTTATGGGAGTGTAAATTTGTGTAATCACTTTGCCAAAGTGTTTGGCATTCTCTAATAAGGTTGAAAATATATACTTTAATCTCAGACACTTGTATACCAGGTTATATGTTCAAGAGTAGTCATGCAGTTTTTGTAATAGCACAATTTGAAAAAAAATTAATTTATCAATGTAAAGGATTTTTGTAGGATGTTCATACAATGGAATCTTATTAAGTAATTTCAAAATCAACAAAGTATGCAAAATTACATATTTCTTCTTAATGCTGAGAGAAAGAAATTTTACAAAATAATTCACAATACAGTAATTCAATTTTATGAGATTCAAACAGGACGTGGATAGTGCTTTACAATTATTTGTCAAACTGTATACATTTTAATGGAATTTTCTATATGTATGTTTTATTTCACAGTACTTAAAAATAATACAATAAATTAAAATTTACAATTTCACAATAATAAAATATATTCAAAGAATACCTACATACATCCAAGTCAAAAGCTTTTAAAAATATTGGAGTAACCCAAAGCAGAACAAAAACTAGTAAAGATAAAAGCAAAAATCAGGTGACATCTTCAAGATGGTAGCGTAGGAGACCCCAAACTTCATCCGCCCATCAAGATCAGTAATTAGCTATCCATGAACAAAAACCAAACAACAAAAAGCAGCTCTGCGAGTGCTCTGAAGTCTACTAAAATCTACTTCAGCAATGGAGTGGAACCAAAAAATGTGAAAATAACCACACAAAAAGGGAAGGAAGACAGCTGCATTTTGCCTGCATCATCCCATCTCACAGCCCACTGGCACTGTTCAGCACCCAGAGGAAATTCCCAGCTAAAAAGAGTTCTCCCAGGGAAAGAAGAGTGGCGAGAACGAGCAGCTTTCCCAGCCCTTCAGTGCACTGCACAAAGTTTCCACTTCAGTTTCAACCATCCCAGAGACTGACAAAGCAGAGATGCACAAAGATGGCAAGGAACAAGAACTAAAAGCAAGGACTACCGGTCGTAGTCACAGTGGGAGCAATTGTGGCTCCCAGTGACCTGCTCTGCAGACAAACCCAGGAGCTTTTGCCACCGAAAAAAAACTAAGGGTCAGCACAGCTGCAACAGATCCCCTGCTGATTACACTCACTTTGCCCCATGGCTTTTTGCATTCCCTGATGCCCCCTGCCTGAGTCCCGCCCCTCCCTCCTCCTTCCTCCTGCTCCCTGCATCTTCCAGAGTCCAGGAACTCTGCAACTGTACTAGAGAAAGACACCAGTCTTGACCCTTGGGGCTGACCCACACTACTATGCACTTACTCGAGGCTAGACCCTCCGCTGTACACCACCTGCCTCCACGTCTGATACCCTTCCCTGGCCTCCACTTCTGTGCTACACACCTAGAGGGAGACTCACAGCCGTGGGAGAGCATGCCAACAGCCAGGGTCCCTGCTGCAGCTTGAGGACTGGGATCAGGCCCTATCTTTTACCACGGACGTGCAACACTGTGTTACCTGTAGCTAGTCCCTCCACCCATGCACGTGCATGCCTTTGGCACAAACCCCATCAGCAGCCTCCACTGCTGTACACCTTTAGCAAGACCCAGAAGCCATAGTAGTGCACACCAACAACCAGGACCCCTGCAGCTTCCAGTGCTGCCTGCCCTGGTACTCATTACTACCTTTGTGTTTGAAACTGACCCTTTGCACTCACAGGCACCTACAGCTGGCACCTTCAGCCAAGCATGTGCATACCACCAGCTCTAGCTATTTCCACTGCCTGTCCTGGTCCCTAGTTGCTGAACCTGGAGGCACTGATAAGGACTCCAGCAGCCCTTAAAGGTTCTATGGATCCCTTGCAGGGCTTTCCAAGTGAAAGTGAAAGTCACTCAGTCGTGTCCAACTCTGTGAGCTCATGGACTGTAGCCTGCCAGGCTCCTCTGTCCATGGAACTCTACAGGCAAGAATACTGGAGTGGGTTGCCATTCCCTTCTTCATGGAATCTTCCTAACCCAGGGATTGAACCCCGGTCTCCCACATTGCTGGCAGATTCTTTACCATCTGAGCCACTAGGGAAGCCCAAGAATACTGGAAGTGGGTAGCCTATCCCTTCTCCAGGGGAACTTCCTGACCCAGGAATCAAACCAGGGTCTCCTACATTGCAGGCAGATTCTTTACCAGCTGAGCTATCAGGGAAGTTGTTGATGCAGTGGACTCTAAAAGTCTGAGCTGATGAGCCCTCACATTCCCCCAGACCCAATGCTA
>NW_011476465.1:8661-9495 GCF_000754665.1 Bison bison bison | reverse complement strand
TACCTCATGCCCCTGTACTTGGGCCCAGTATCGCTAGACCTGGGATCACAGCATGCTCCAGCATGCCCTACCTTCAGGTGACAGTCTTCCTGCTGTGAAATCAGTCTAGAAAGTCTGGAGAAAATGACTGCTTCTTTAAATGTTCAGACACCTCCACCAAGCTATGGGGATCACAGAGAATCAGGGCAACATGACTACCAAGGGAACATAGTAAACTTCCAGTAACTGATCTCAAACAATGGAGATCCAGGAATTTCCTGACAAAATATTCAAAATAACTTTGCTAAAGATGCTCAGAGACCTGCAAGAGAACACAGATAAACCCAAATTACCTCAATCTGTTGGAAACTAAAGAGACCAAATGTGATAGTTAATTATACGTGTCAGCTTGGCTGGACTATGGTGCTCAGATATTTGGTCAAACATTATTCTCGATGTTCCTGTGAAAGTATTTTTTGGATGAACTTAATGTTTAAACCAGTGGACTTTGAGTAAAGCAGATTACTCTCCATAATTGGGCATCATCCAGTCAGTTGAGACCTTAATAGAACAAAGACTGACTTCTCCCTAGCAAGGAGGAATTCTGCAAGCAGACTTCGTTTGGCCTCCAACTATGACTCTTCCCTGAGTCTCCAGCCTGCCAGCCTACCTTGTTAGTCGCTGAATTATTAGTTTCCAACAGACTTGAGTTAGTTTGGGTTTATCTGTGTTCTCTTGTAGCTCTCTGAGCATCTTTAGAGTGTATTGAATACACAGCCTCCCAGGGTGTCTACTGTTAAAGTGAGGACATTGATTGGGAAGGAATTCCTGAAAATTGGAATGAGGGTGTATAGG
>NW_011476465.1:6531-8561 GCF_000754665.1 Bison bison bison | reverse complement strand
AAGGCTGGAGACACTGGGCCCCTAAATTTAAATGAGCTTTCTTTACCAAAGGAAGTAGCCTTTCCATCTCCAGCTAAGGAGATTAACTTTGCATTGTCTAAGGAACTGTAATGGCCTTTACTGAAGTACTTGCCTCACAAGACACTGCTGAGTCTTTTCAGTAGTCTCTTCCCAAACGCTTCTTTATTTCTTGACCTATAATTAGACTCAAGTTACAGGCAGCTCCTAACGATAAGGTCTTCAAAAAAATAAAGGGTGTATATGACAAACCCACAACTAGCATCATACTAAACGGTGAAAACTTGAAAGCTTTTCTTCTATGGTCGGAAACAAGAATGCCCACTCTTACCACTTATAGTCAATGTAGTACTGAAAGCCTTGGCCAGAGCAATTACACAAGAAAAAAAGGCTTCCAAATCAGAAAGAAAGAAGTTAAATTTGTAGATGACATAATCTTATAGAGAGAAAACACTAAAAACCCATTAGAACTAATAAATGAATTCAGTAATTCAGTTTCTGGATACAAAGTCAACATATAAAGATCATTCATGTTTCTATACACTGCTGCTGCTGCTGCTAAGTCACTTCAGTCATGTCCAACTCTGTGCGACCCCAGAGATGGCAGCCTACTAGGCTCTTCTGTCCCTGGGATTCTCCAGGCAAGAACACTGGAGTGGGTTGCCATTTCCTTCTCCAATGCATGAGAGTGAAAAGTGAAAGTGAAGTCGATCAGTTGTGTCCGACTCTTCGTGATCCCATGGACTGCAGCCCACCAGGCTCCTCCATCCATGGGATTTTCCAAGCAAGAGTACTGGAGTGGGGTGCCATTGCCTTCTCCGTTCTATACACTAACAATGATCTATTTGAATAAGAAATTAAGAAAACAACTTCATTTACAGTTTCACTGAAAATAGTAAAATACTTGGGAATAAATTGAATGAGGTGAAAGATCTCTATACTGAAAACTAAAACTTTGATGAAAGAAATTGAGGAAGGCACAAAGAAATGGAAATATATCCCATGTTTATGAATTAGAAAGTTGATATTGTTAAAATAGCTACACTACCCAAAGTAATCTACAGATTCAATGCAATCTCTGTGAAAGTTCCAATGCTATTTTCCACAGAAATAGAAAAAAAATAAAAGTCCTAAAATTCATATGGAACCACAAAAGACCTTCAATAGCCAAAGCAATCATGAGAAAGAACAAAATTGGTGGCATCACACTTTTGATTTTGGATTATATTACAAAGCAATAGTAGCCAAAACAGTATGTGTGGTACTTGTACAAAAATAGACACAGAGACCAATGGCATAGACTAGCAAACCCAGAAATAAACCAACACATATATGGTCAACTAATCTTTGACAAAGGTGCCAAAACATACAATGTGGAAAAGACAGCCTCTTCAATAAATGGTATTGAAACACACCCAAAATGGAATATTCAGTTCAGTTCAGTTGCTCAGTCGTGTCCGACTCTTTGAGACCCCATAAATCGCAGCACGCCAGGCCTCACTGGAAAAACTGGATATTCACTATGAAAGAATGAAATTGAATCCTTATATTATACTATATGCAAAATCTATTTGAAATGTATTGAAGACTTAAACATAAGACTTGAAACTATAAGACTCCTACAGAAAACATAGACAAAGAGCCTTTTGACACTGGTCTTGGCAATTATTTTTGGGACATAACACCAAAAGCACAAGCAACAAAAGCAAAAATAAACAAGTAAGACTATATCAAACTAAAAAGCTTTTGCACAGCAAAATAGACAATCAACAGAGTGAAAAGGCAACTTATGTAAAAGGGAGAAAATATTTGCAAACCATATATCTACTAAGGGATTAGTATCCAAAAGATATGAGGAGCTCATACAACTCAAGAACAAAAAAAAGAAAAAAACAAACTGATTTTAAAATAGGCAAAGGATTTATCTCTGGGCTTTCTATTTTGTTCCATTAAGCCCAGAGATAAATCCACGCACATATGGACACCTTATCTTTGACAAAGGAGGCAAGAAT
>NW_011476465.1:5226-5931 GCF_000754665.1 Bison bison bison | reverse complement strand
GGAGTATTACTCAGCCATTAAAAAGAATTCATTTGAATCAGTTCTAATGAGGTGGATGAAACTGGAGCCTATTATACAGAGTGAAGTAAGCCAGAAGGAAAAACACCAATACGGTATACTAACGCATATATATGGAATTTAGAAAGATGATAACAATAACCCTGTGTACGAGACAGCAAAAGAGACACTGATGTATGGAACAATCTTATGGACTCTGTGGGAGAGGGAGAGGGTGGGAAGATTTGGGAGAATGGCATTGAAACATGTAAAATATCATGTATGAAACGAGAAACCAGTCCAGGTTCAATTCAGGATACTGGATGCTTGGGGCTAGTGCACGGGGACGACCCAGAGGGATGGTATGGGGAGGCAGGAGGGAGGAGGGTTCAGGATGGGGAGCACATGTATACCTGTGATGGATTCATTTTGATATTTGGCAAAACTAATACAATTATGTAAAGTTTAAAAATAAAATAAAATTATATAAAAAAAATAGGCAAAGGAACCAGAAGACATTTTTCCAAAGTAGATATACAAATGACCAACGAATATACGAAAAGGTGCTCAGCATCACCAATCATCAGGGAAGTACAAATCAAAATCACAATGAAATATTACCTTACACCTATCACAATGACCATTATCAAACAGGCAAGAGATAAGTGTTGACATGGATGTGGAGAAAAGGGAACATTTATATACTGT
>NW_011476465.1:4204-4349 GCF_000754665.1 Bison bison bison | reverse complement strand
AAAAACTATATGGCATGTATATACATACACACAAACACACCCAAAATGAAATATTCAGTTCAGTTCAGTCACTCACTCGTGTCCAACTCTTTGCGACCCATGAATCGCAGCACGCCAGGCCTCCCTGTCCATCACCAACTCCCGG
>NW_011476465.1:1884-4104 GCF_000754665.1 Bison bison bison | reverse complement strand
AGAGGCTTTTTAGTTCCTCTTCACTTTCTGCCATAAGGGTGGTATCATCTGCATATCTGAGGTTATTGATATTTCTCCCAGCAATCTTGATTCCAGCTTGTGCTTCTTCCAGCCCAGCTTTTCTCATGATGTACTCTGCATAGAAGTTAAATAAGCAGGGTGACAATATACAGCCTTGACGTACTCCTTTTCCTATTTGGAACCAGTCTGTTGTTCCATGTCCAGTTCTAACTGTTGCTTCCTGACCTGCATATTATCTAACTATAAAAAAGAAAGAGACCTCAAAACTTTTGTGACAGCGTAAATGAACTTTGTGGGCATTATGTTACATGAAATGTCAGAGACAGAGAAGTACTGTAAGATCTCACATGTGAAATCTAAAAAAACCTAACTCATAGAACCAGAGTATAGAATGGTGTTTGCCAACAACTGAGGGGAGGTGGGGTGGGGAAATGGAGATATTGGTCAAAGGGTAAAAACTCCAAGTTATAAAAGTCATAAATTCTGGGGATCTAATGTATATTATGGTAACTATAGTTAACAATACTGTATCGTATACTTAAAATTTGTGGAGAATAAATCTTAAACATTCTTTCTGTAACAACAGCAGCAACAGAATAGTAATCATGTGAGGTGAAGAATGTGTTAACTATCCTTATTGTGGTAAACATTTTGCAATATATAAGTGTATGAAATCTTCATACGGTGCACCTGAAACTTGCACAGTGTTATATGTCAATTGTATCTCCATAAAGCTGGAAAATGTATATCTGTGTTCAAATTTTCACTTTTTATAAGGATACCAATCATGTTGGGTTAGGGACTCATCCTAGTTTAATGTGACCTCATTGTACCTAATTATATCTTCAGCAACACTATTTCCAAAAAAGATCATACTCTGAGGTATTAGGGGTTAGGATTTCAGCACATGGGTTTTGGGGAACACAATCCAATTCTTAATCATATGTATCAAATGTACATATAAGCATTGTTTATGGATATGTAGGTAGGTAGTGAATGTCTGGAACATCACAAAAATGTTATATGCCAATTCTAGGATAGTAACTATCTCTAGAGAGTAAGGGAGATAGGAGGAAAGGTTTAGTGATGAAACTTGAACAGTATCCTTAACTTCATCTTAACAAAAAGTTCCATAAAAAATAATAAAAAATAAAAAAATTCTATAGTCAGTATGGCAAAATAACTTTTAAATCTAAGTTATGAGTGTTGGGTATATAGATGTATGTTGTATGGTTTTCTGAATTCTTCTGAGTATTTGATAGCTTGTGTCTATGTAAGTTATTATTCCTTTATTCATTCCCTACAAAGATGCTACAATGGAACTGACTCATTAAGTCTAACAACACAGACAGCCTTTCCTCCAACAATTAGAGTATGTCACTGTTCTTTTTTTTTATGATCAAAAGAGGTAGTTATATATACTACCTGTTATATATATCTTTAAAGGTATGATCATATTCAGTGGGCTAATGCTTCCATCATGAAAGGTAAGCAGTATCTGAGACAGGCAGAGAGAAGAAAATTTCTAACCCTGCCTACCATGCCTACTTCATGGCTTATTCTTTTTGACTGGAATGGGGGTTAAAAATTGCAAAATTTTCCAAATATTTCTTCCTCCCTCCTGTCCTTTATCTGTCCCTCTCTGTTTTACTCCTGGCTTGTGGGTTTCAGTTCATTTAAATCCCATTTGTGAATTTGTTTTCTACCCAATACTAACTGCATATATTTGCAGAAATTAAGAAAAGATGTGAATCAAAGGACCTCAAAGTCTAACCCTGCTTCACCAAAAGCAAACTGCTTGTTTCTAGGTAAATATCTCAATGTTTATTTTTTTCATTCAGAAAATCAAAGATTTGGATTAGACAGTCTCAGATCTAAATGCATTTAGGAGAACAAAGGTGATTGATGGAGCAGGACACACACATTTCATGTAACTTGTGAAAATGTAAAAATTTCAAAATATGGGTGTGTTTTCAATTATGTAATCAATTAGGTAGTTGATGTGGTTAACTTTTTCTCAGAGGAATACAATCACCTGTCTGTTCTGGCAATGTGTCCACACAATCTATGGTAATCTGATTCAATTATGTAGCTCCCAACATGACATGATCCACATATTGAGACTCTTAAAAGTCACTCTTGACAGTGATAAAACTCACCTCCTAGGAAGGAAAAATAATTTTTTTTATAATCCTGTAC
>NW_011476465.1:0-1784 GCF_000754665.1 Bison bison bison | reverse complement strand
CCTGTACCTCTCATCCACAAGCCTTGACTGTGTTTTTTCTCTGAGTTGAACTTGATGCAATGTTGGCCTCTTAACCAAACTCTACAAGAAAGCCAATCATACTAAATATTTCCTAGGTTTTATGCTGGTAAAGAATCCGCCTGCAATGCAGGAGACCTGGGTTTAATCCCTGGCTTGGGAAGATCCCCTGGAGAAAGGAACAGGTACCCACTCCAGTATTCTGGCCTGGAGAATTCCATGGACTGTATAGTCCATGGGGTGGCAAAGAGTCAGACACTGAGCAACTTTCACTTTCTCTTTCACTTTCATGAAAGATTTTGTGGGGCCTCAGGGAGAAATCAGTTTGGACAATATACAATATCTCATGTGAATACTTTCAAACTGAACCACCCCCCCTCTAAGTCTCTTTGAGGTTCCAGCCATTGGCTCTTTCTCCTTTCCCAAACTTTGCTCTAAGCAGTGCTTGGTTAACTCCTTTTCCTTGGAGGACTCTGGTCCTTGGAGACTCTCTCCTCCTTCTCCATATTCTCATCCAACTATCTTCTCAACAAAGCTGGTCTGTACCTTCAAAGAAATTCTTCTAGACATTAACATCAACTTTTCTACCTCTAGGCATTTGCAAGCAAAGTTTCCTTGCCTGTTGAAGACTGTATTTAATGTAGAAGCAGACTTTTTGACTCTATGATTCTAATTATGTACAAAACCTTTGACTCATGTCTGCAGGAATTATGCCCCAATACAGCACATTCAGCAGACCTTCCAGTTTATTTCCCAGGCACAAAAGTTGTTAGCTGACACCAAAGTTTCCTTGGATCCAGCCTCTAATTCCATCAGAACCTGATCTATTCAGAAGGCCAGCTTATCTACTCCATCCAAACTGGACTGGGAAAAAATCTGCTTAATCAGAAGGAAAAATATATTAAGTGGTTAACACTGTGCAAGTATAATTTTCTCAGATGATTAGATACTTTTTATTTTGAAATGAATAAATAAAAGGGAAAGAGGGGCAGAATAATAATGGTACAGGTTTTACCTTTAAAAATTTTGAATAAAATTAGCATAATTTCCCTTTTATTAAGCTACAGTAGATAGAAAGCACATTATAGACACTGTAGGTGGAGATGTGGGTGGACACATAAGAGGGGTAATGAGGGAGCATTGAAAATACAGCTGAAATAATGAGCATGTCATATGAAGAACAGCAGCAAGGATCAGGTTGGAGGAGGGAAGGATGCCTGCTTTGATTACAGACAAAGGGGATGGAGAATAGAAAATAAGAGGGAACCATTCAGCTGAGCTGAGAAACTGGGGCAGCCTGGACCAGTGGAGCTGGATATAGATGGGAAAAGAACAGGGGACACTTCACCATTGACTTGGGTTTAAAAATGATAACCTTGTGCTTAAAGGGAAGGAAATTATCCCTGATAGAAACAGAAATTACACAACTCAGCTACGTATTTTGCTTCCATCCAATTTGGAGTGACCCTGTTAGAATATAGGGCATTGGGTTTGATGGCCATTCTGTCCAGCCCACTCAAAGTATGAACAATACAACCCTCAGCACACACCCTTACTGACCCATTCATTTTGCAAATGAGGAAATAATGGCCCAATGTAGTTATGCAAAAGAAGTGATTTTTTTCATCTTAGAGCTTTGAGGAGCAGACAACAAAATCTCCATGCATGATTTCTACAGAAAGGGCTCTGCTGCTGGACGTATACAGCAGAAACTGAATTCAGATATTATTAGCCAGATTGAGGTAATTGATCTAGATTCTGGGTGG
>NW_011476464.1:15484-16319 GCF_000754665.1 Bison bison bison | reverse complement strand
AGACAGGGATTCTCCAGGCAAGAACACTGGAGTGGGTTGCCACTTCCTTCTCCAATGCAAGAAAGTGAAAAGTGAAAGTGAAGTCACTCAGTCGTGTCCCACTCTTCGAGACCCCATGGACTGTAGCCTGCCAGGCTCCTGTGTCCATGGGATTCTCCAGGCGAGAATAATGGAGCGGGTTGCCATTTCCTCCTCTAGTATTCTATCCAGAATCCAGGGAATTCTGTATCATAAATGATTCTATTTTATTAGTTACAGTAGCACACAGCATGGTAACACCTCGTGATAAACTAGGTAGGTCGCTTCTTTATCCTGAATGACACTCTGATATGAATTGCCACAGCAGGTTACATACTAGCTAAGTGACAGATAACGTTGTATAAACGATACCATCCCATGAATTACACGTGTCCACAACACAAGGACATTCAGTCGCAGAGAAGCTACACCTATTGCCTGCTGTGAAGGGCACTGATTTACAACAGGTGTGATTAAAACCTGAGGACGCCCTGCTAGCAGGAGACCCAGAAAGGAGCCCTCACCTGGTACATCCGGTCAGCCACCTCCAGGGCCTTCTGCTTGGCCGTTTCCACGGCGTACGCCTGCGGGGTGGCAAATGAGGCCTTGTGCAGCTTCTCCTTGAACCTGGATGGGACCACCTCGAACCTGAGGCCCTGGAACAGGATAGAAGAGGGGTATGGTGGGGGAGCCCCAGGACGCTGACAGCTGGGCAGGAACTGAAGGAACCCACCCAGCCCCCCTTCCCTGACTATGGACACTGACCAAGGGCCGACTCCCGGCCGCTGCGTGAGTGTGACTGGTGTGTGTAGGGGGT
>NW_011476464.1:11617-13099 GCF_000754665.1 Bison bison bison | reverse complement strand
GGTGAGGGGCAGTGTTATTGCTTAGACCGGCTTCCTCCGAATTCAAATGGTGATGCTTGTTCTCAGCTCAGCAAGAAGACGGTTCCCTGAGGGTGGTTTGAGGTTTTTCACAGCTTTTTAGAGTCAGACGCTGGAAGCCCACGCCCAGGACGTGGCTGCCACTGTCTTGCTGGGTCAGGGTTTTTCTGCCTCCGGACTGTTGTCGTGGCGACCTGACTTTCTAGGGGCTTGGCTCTGGGAACAGTTGGGAAGAGCGGGTGGACCACACACCTTCCTGGGGCGATCCGAGTCCTTGAAGCCGGCCCTTCTCCAGCCACCCATGGGCGCACGTCCTTTCTCGGGCAGGGGGCGTGTCTGGTCGGCATTCTGAAAGCAGCAGACGGTGGGTCTCTGCCCTGTGCAAACACTGCGGACTGGCTTGGACGCTGTCCCCTGTGTGGCCTCCCCTGGTGGGGATGCGGATGGATGGGACCCCCAGGCGAGTCCTTCTCCCTGGCAAGAGCATGGACTGCCCTATGCAGGTCCCGCCCCAGGAGCCAGCACCAGGCACTGCGACCCCTAGAACCACCCGGCCAGTGGCCAGAGGCCCAGTCTCAGAATTGCAGACTGCAGGGGTCTCCTAGGGCAGCTGTGACAGTTCTATAAATGAGGGGCTTAACGCCCCAGACAGGCATCCATCCTCCCCGAGTCCTGGGGACCACACGTCTGAGGTCTGTGTGTCCCAGGGCTGAGCTCCCTGCAGAGTCTCCAGGGGAGGGTCCTTCCCGCCTCTTCCGGCTTCTGGGGCCTCCGGGCGTCCATCTCTGGGCTGGTGGCTGCCTCCCTCCCGTCTCTGCCTCCATCTCCACGTGGCTTCTCCTCTGTGTCCGTGTCTCTCCTCTTTGGTGTCTTTTAAGGACCCTGTCATGGGGTCTAGGGCCACCCTGATCCTGTAGGTCACACTCATATTCCGGGCAGACGTGGATTTGCAGGGTTGGGACACCATCCACTCCGCCACACGCGTGTGTGGTTTTCATTCCCAAGCAATGACGTCGGGGGACCAACTGCTCCGGTAACATCGGCTCACAATCCCACCAGCATCTCTGAGGTCTGATGGGGGGATGTCACCTGCTTTGCAGCCACCCTGCCCTGGGGGTCTCCCCGAGCCCCTCCCCACTGGCCCCTGCCAAGTGTCACCTTACAGGCTTCAGAGATGTTTTCTTCTCCACCCCCCCACCCCACCCCCCTGAGGGAACCCTGAACCTATCCTATGCTTCTCCCTGTGATGCACAGAGGTTATTTCAGGCAGACCCTGACAACCTGCTGTCTCAGCATCCCCGGCGCTCCAGGAACTGTGGTCCATCATCTTTTCAAAACCTCACAGCTGCGGGGGGCTGCTGCGGGCTCGTGTGCTCGCTGGTCTCGCCCGGTCCTCAAAGGATCGCAGGGGTCAGGCCAGGAAGCACCGCAGACCCCAGGAGGACCTGCTGTGGCTGGGGGGGG
>NW_011476464.1:9866-11517 GCF_000754665.1 Bison bison bison | reverse complement strand
AAATAGATGATAGATATGATGGATGAATGGATAAATAGATCATAGATATGATGGATGGATGAATGGATAGATAGATGATGGATGGATGGATGGATGGATACTACACTTTATTTATGTATTTATACTATAGAAACCAACAGATCTGACTGACGGATGGATGGATACATACGTAGATAATGAGAGATGACAGATTAAGTAGGTAAGAGTCATGTCTGGTCAGGGTCTCTGCCCTACCGCCGTCTGGGGCTGGACGAGTCTCTATGGGGGGTGTCCTGTGCACTGTGGGGTGTGGAGCAGCTCTGTTCTCCCCCCACCACATGCCAGGGGCAGCCCCTGCCCCCAGTGCTGAGAAGCAAGATGACCCCTGACTAATTCATACCACGTATATTTAAACTAATACATATCTTTGTGTTCATGTGACTGTATATAAGAACCTGGGTCTCTTGCCTTGCAGGCAGATTCTTTACCACTGCACCCCCAGGGAAGCCCCTATATATATATATATGGTATATCATGGAATATGCTATATATTGGGCTTCCCTGGTGGTTCAGATGGTAAAGAATCCGCCAGCAATGTGGGAGACCTGGGTTCAATCCCTGGATTGGGAAGATCCCCTGGAGGAGGACATGGCCACCCACTCCAGTATTCTTGCCCGGAGAATCCAATGGTCGGAGGAGCCTGGCGGGCTGTAGTCCACGGGGTTGCCAAGAGTCAGACACGGCTGAGCGACTTAGCACATGTGCACCCCTGTGTGGAGTTAGGATAAACTCTTCATTGCTAGGTTAAAATAAACATCTTGCTTAGAAAAAAAAAAAAAAAAGATGGTTTATTTTGAAGAAGTTCTAGATTTAAAGAGCAGTTGTCAACATAGCATCGAGACCCTAAGCAGTCATTCCATCGGACATATTCCGTCCCCCTCAGGGACTCCAATGCAGTTCCTTCATTTACACGCATTCCTGCTCTTGAGGCTTTTTAACAGCACTGAGGAATGTCAGTGAAATGGCAGGATCACAGGTTTCCAAAGACACAGCAGACACTGGGAAAAAACAATAAATCAATGTCTTCGTCTGACGATTTCCAGCAAACCGCATGCCTTCAGTGTGGGTGTTTTAAAACAGGTTCGAGAAAAGAGATGTCATACTCTAACCACCTGACGCGAAGAGCTGACTTTTTTGGGAAAGACCTTGATGCTGGGAAAGAGTGAAGGCGGGAGGAGAGGGGATGACAGAGGAGGAGATGCTTGGATGGTGTCACCGACTCGATGGACATGAGTTTCAGCAGACTCCGGGAGATGGTGAAGGACAGGGAAGCCTGGTGTGCTGCAGTCCATGGGGTCGTAAAGAGTCGGACACGACTGAGCGATTGAATAAGAACAATATTATTAACCTGCTGAAACAGAAGGAAATCCAGCCCTGGGATTTTCAGTGATCCGACAGGCACCCCTCGGAAAGGCCGACGGGTCCCTGAAGATGCTGTTGGATACTGGGCAACTTCAGTGGAACTGGGGGTCCTTGGGACGCAGAAATCAGGGAGATGTCGGTGGCCCAGAGGGGCTGGACAACGAACTGTTGGTGACGATGGTGACGAAATGTGACCTGAGCTCTCTGGGACCCAAAGGCTGGATGGACGTCACACCCATTGAGGGCTGGG
>NW_011476464.1:5964-8199 GCF_000754665.1 Bison bison bison | reverse complement strand
ACCATGTACATGTGTGTATATATATACTTGACACACACCATACTGCAGTCACATATGTGATATATTACCCACACCATACTGCATGTAAATACGTATATATATGTGTGTGACACACACCCCATATTGTCTGTATATACATATTTATATGTGTCAGACACACACATACCATATTGCAAGTGAAAGTCACTCAGGCGTGTCTGACTCTTTGGGACCCTATGGACTATACAGTCCATGGAAGTCTCCAGGCCAGAATACTGGAGTGGGTAGCCTTTCCCTTCTCCAGGGGGTCATCCCAATCCAGGGGTGGAACCCAGATCTCCCGCACTGCAGGTGGAGTCTTTGTCTGCAGAATATCCTTTACCTGAGCCGGCAGGGAAGCCCATTGCATGTGTACATGTATGTATATGTGTGTGTGTGTGTGTGTGACATATACACACACACCACACTGCATTCTTAGTCACTGCACTGGTGTCTGACTTTTTGGTGACCCTCTGGACCGTAGCCCACCAGGCTCCTCTGTCCGTGGGATTCTCCAGGCAAGAGTACTGGAGAGAGTTGCCGTGCCCTCCTCCAGGGGATCTTCCTGACCCAGGGATCGCACTCAGGTCTCCTAAGTTGGCACCTGCGTTCTCTACCACTGGTGCCACCAGGGAAGCCCACTGCATGTATATATGTGTGTGTGTCTATACATAACACACAGATATAAATCTGGTATATACATGCGTGTGTATGTATATATATAAACACATGTGTATTCAGTTGTGGGCTTTTCTCGTGGCTTAGATGCCAGAAAGTCTGCCTGCAGTGCGGGAGGGCCCAGTCCGATCCCTGGGTTGGGAAAATCCCCTGGAGGAGGAAATGGCAACCCACTCCAGTATTCTTGCCTGGGGAATCCCATGGACAGAGAAGCCTGGTGGGCTACAGTCCATGGGGTCGCAAAGCATCAGACACGACTGAATGACTTAGCATGGGCTGGTAAGACGCCCTGCAGCCTGACTGGAAGTGCCAGCCTGCTGGAGACGGTGAGTTCTGTGCTGACTCCTCCTGCTGCTGGAACCTGAAACTTGCACTCTTGAACTTCTGTTTTTTCCTGCTGACCTTCCTCCCCGCTCAAAACAGACAAGTCCCCGGAGCACCTTGCTCGTGACTGGCTGGCCCCTCAGACTCACACAGAGAAAGGGGCCCAGGGCCCAGGGGAGAAGCAATTCCTGGGGCTGCCTGCCCTCCGCCTTCTGGACACAGTGGGTTCCCAGGGTCACTTTCTTTGTAACTAATTATGTAAATGCAACCCAAAGGCAGCTCGCAGTTCATTTCTGTTGGTTTTTTCAAAGTCTGGGGGATGGTTTTGTTATCTCTTTGCTCAGTCCATTCAGTCGCATCCGACTCTGCAACCCCATGGACTGTACCCTGCCAGCCTTCTCTGTCTACAGGGTTTTTGCAGGCAAGCCATGCCCTCCTCCGGGGGATCTTCCCAACCCAGGGATCAAACCCGGGTCTCCTGCATTGCAGGTGGATTCTTCACTGTCTCAGCCACCTGATGAAGTTGCTATTTTTCCTGTGGCTGAAGCTATCACTTCTGTTTTTCACCGTGTCTGTGTGTGTGTGTGCGCGCCTGATATTGGGGGTCCAGAAATCAGGGTGTGGGGCTCAGCTGGGCAACCGGGTGCCACCCCCGTTATAGCTCAGGCCCGGAAGACGCCCCCTGGCTCACGTGCGCCTTGCAGTGGGACACCTGCTGGTGCGGTCCGGGGAGGGTGTGGATCCCCAGGGTGTCTGTTGGCAGGAATCATGGCCCGTGAGTTGCCGGGCCCTTCAACGCTCATGGCATTGCAGCTCCCCTCCCGGACCCTGGCACCCCGGGGCATCTGTCTGTTCCTCCGCAGGAGATGTAACATCTGCGGTGGGGGTGTGCCGAATGAGGTTCCTCAAACCCATTTAAAAATGACCCTGGTTTCGCTTTGAGTAGGAAACTTTCCGCACCACTAGCTCATGGCCAGGTGCGATTGTACAGTTGTGATGGTGTGTGTGGGGTGCAACCCCACACCTCACGGCCCCTAACCTCCATCCATCTTTGGGGTTCAGGAGCAAAATGTCCCCAACGTCTCAGGATCACACGTGGAGGCCACATGGTGGGGGACAGTGGAGAGGACAGAGGTCTCTGATCTGTAGGGGAAAGGGGAACTCGGGGAGGGGATGGGGCTGGGGGGACTAGGAGACTACTGCGTGTCCACAGTC
>NW_011476464.1:4773-5864 GCF_000754665.1 Bison bison bison | reverse complement strand
CGGGTACACGACGCCCAGGAAGCGGTCCACGCTGATGCAGGTCATGGTGAGGATGGACGAGTACATGTTGGCGTAGAAGGCCACGGTGACGGCGTTGCAGAGCAGCACGCCGAACACCCAGTGGTTGCCGTTGCAGTGGTAGTAGATCTGGAACGGCAGCACGCAGGCCAGCATGAGGTCCGTGACGCTCAGGTTGATCATGAAGATGACCGACGGCGTCTTGGGCCCGATGTGCCGGCAGAGCACCCACAGCGAGAACAGGTTGCCCGGGATGCTCACCAGCGCCACCAGCGAGTACACCACCGGCAGCACCACCGCGATGGCCGGGTCGCGCAGCATCAGGATGGTGGCGTTGTCCGGGCGCGTCATGTTCACGTCCATGCTGCGGCCGTTGGGGGTGGCCTCGGGATACGGGATGCCGATCTGCAAGACAAGGAGGGAAAGGGGGGTACCGGGCAGGTGAGAGGCGCCGGAGGACGGGGTGTCCTGGGAGAGGGGCGGACACACGGGAGCGTCACGGGTGCACACACACGTTCGCGGGAGCGCTGATGTCCTATGGTGTATGCACGTTGATATAGACACACACATTACATACACATATGTGACACACACACCATATTGTATGTGTATATGTGTATATATGTGATACACACACACACACACCATATTGCATGTACATATTATATATGTGACATATATATACACACACCATATTGAATGTATAGATCATGAAAAGGGCAAGAGAGTTCCAGAAAAACATCTGTTTCTGCTTTATTGACTATGCCAAAGCCTTTGACTGGGTGGATCACAATAAACTGTGGAAAATTCTGAAAGAGATGGGAATACCAGACCACCTGACCTGCCTCTTGAGAAACCTTTATGCAGGTCAGGAAGCGACAGTTAGAACTGGACATGGAACAACAGACTGGTTCCAAATACGAAAAGGAGAACACCAACGCTGTATATTGTCACCCTGCGTATTTAACTTCTATGCAGAGTACATCATGAGAAACGCTGGGCTCGAGGAAGCACAAGCTGGAATCAAGACTGCCAGGAGAAATATCAATAACCTCAGATATGCAAATGACACC
>NW_011476464.1:1532-2710 GCF_000754665.1 Bison bison bison | reverse complement strand
GAGGCCCCAGGGGAGGGTCCTTCCAACTCTTCCAGCTTCTGGGGGCTCCAGGCATCCGTCCCTGAGCTGGTGGCCGCCTCCCTCCCGTCTCTGCCTCCGTCTGCACGTGGCTTCCCCTCTGCATCTGTGTCTCTCCTCTTTGCTGTCTTATAAGGACCCTGTCCCTGGGTTTAGGGCCACCCCCATCCAGGAGGACCTCATCTCAGACCCTTCATTCTGTCACCTCTGCAGAGACCCTGTTTCCTAATAATGCCCGGCCTGATTTTCTGAGTGGGCATGAATCTTAGGGGGGCAGCCTTCAACCCACTACACCACCCCACTGAGCTACAGCCCTATAAATAACTCAGCAAACAACAGGTGGATTTCTTCTGAAATTCGATCATGATAGTTAATGCACTCATCTTTAGAGAATCTTTTTTTGGGCATTGCTTTTTTAATTAATTTTATTGGAGGCTAATTATTTTATAATATCCAGAATCTTTATGTAGGTGCCCATCATCTATTGGCAGGATTTCAAAAAATATCTTAGAGTCACTGACTGATGAACTTTGTGGAAGGTTACTTGTCATTGCGTTTAGGGCCACCCCCATCCAGGAGGGGGCTTCCCTGGTGGCTCAGCTGGTAAAGAATCTGCCTACATTGAGGGAGGCCTGGGTTCAATTCCTGGGTGGGGAACATCCCCTGGGAAGGGAATGGCAACCCACTCCAGTTATTCTTGGGTTTCCCTGCTGACTCAGGTGGTAAAGAATTTGCCTGCAGTAGGAGAGACCTGGGTTCTATCCCTGGGTCGGGAAGATCCCCTGGAGGAGGGCATGGCAACCCACTCTGGTATTCTGGCCTGGAGAATCCCATGGACAGAGGAGCCTGGTGGGCTACAGTCCATGGGGTCACAGAGAGTTGGACACGCCTGAGCGACTGAGCACAGCACAGCTCAGAATCCAGGAGGGCCTCATCTCAGGCCCTTCCCTTCATGACATCCGCAGAGACCACATTGTTCTCCCCACTCGTGGGTTCCAGGGGGTCAGGATGTGGGTACATCTTTGCTGGCCCCCGCTTTAGGCATCAAGGAGAAGACCTCTAAGAGCTGTTCAGACCTCAGTACATCCCGGAGGGGAGGGTTCTAGCTGAGTCCAGCCGGGTCCCCGCCAGCATCAGGGCTAAGTCACGAGCGTGGACAG
>NW_011476464.1:0-1432 GCF_000754665.1 Bison bison bison | reverse complement strand
CCCCCCCACCACCACCAGCCCCCCGGGGGCCCCCCCAAGCTTTCACCTGTGCCCGTCTCGGAGACCGGGCAGGCAGCCCCCTCCCCTGCAGCACGGCGACGCACGGCTGATTCATAAAGAAATCACATCTAACAGATGCGGCCGGCTCCCAAAGCCGCGGGCGGGGCGGAGGCCCAGGGGGTGAGGGATGGAAGTGGCGTGAAATGAGCCAGAAACAGTTGCTGGCGACCACAAGACGGTCCCCGGGGTGCTGGGCAGGCAGAGGTGACTCTTTGCCAGAGGCACGGGGCAGCCTGCAGGCTTGGGGGCCGCAGGGTGCGGTGTAGGGCAGAGGTTCTGCAGGAAGCTACATGCAGGCATCACACACAAGCTTGCACAGAGCTGCAGCCCGTGCGCCCTTGGCTCCTGGGAACCCCCCATGCCCATCGACCTCTCTTCTTAACGGCTTTACAGAGCCACCAGGAAAACATCATCAAGGTCACCTCTGCAAAGTCGACGTAGCGCTGCAGGCGTTAGCCCCTCAGTCGTGTCCGACTCTCTGTGACTCCATGGACTGTAGCCCGCCAGGCTCCTCCGTCCATGGGATTCTCCAGGCAAGAAAACCGGAGTGGGCAGCCATGCCCTCCTCCAGGGGGTCTTCCTGACCCAGGGATCAAACCTGCATCTTCTGCATTGCAGACCGATTCTTGACCATCTGAGCCACCAGAGACACTACAGTGGTTTTTCGTATATTTGCAAAGAGAAGCAACCAGCCCCATCACGCAATCCCAGAACGTCCTCATTGTCTTGAAAAGAAGCCCTGCATGCCATGGCCATCACCCCTGCATCCCTTCCCCAGATACACATTTAAAAACTGGAGCTCAGATTCACCTATCATGCCATGCTGAAAGTGGAGGGTTCTGTGGTACAGAGCAGGGCTCACAAGCCTTCACGACCATCATCTCTGTCTGGCTCCAGACATGTCCGTCCCCCTCAAAAGGAGACGCTGTACCCTTAAGAGTTCCCACGTCTTCCCAGCCCCTGGTGTGCCTTCTGAGTCTGCGGATTTGCCTGTTCAGGATATTTCATATCAGTGGAATCACACACTGTGTGTCCTTCTGTGTCTGCTTTTCTCACTGAGCAGTGTGTGTTCAGGGTCCAGCCACGCTGTAGCCTGTGTCAGAGCTTCACTCTTTTTTCACTACCGTGTCATATTCCACTGTGTGAACAGACCACATGCTGTTTATCCACCCATCATCCATCCATCTACCCACTCACTTATCTACCTATCCATCCAACCATCCATCCACTCATTTATCAGTCCATGCATCCATCCACCCATCTATCCATCCATCATCCATCCATCAATCCACTCACTTATCCATCCACCCATCCATCCATCCACCTATCCCCCATCCATCTATCCATACATCATCCATCCATCCATCCATCC
>NW_011476463.1:10805-13073 GCF_000754665.1 Bison bison bison | reverse complement strand
TTGAATATTTATACTTTTAGACAGTACCTTTACGTAGCAGTGTGGGACAAGGCTTGTAAATGTTTGGTCTGATGCTCCATTGACACCTTTTGTGCATTTATCACTCTTTTAAATCTAACTTTGCATAAGTAACCCATGTAAAAAATGTACATTTTTCAAAACTTGTAAATAAAAATAACCTTAAAATTTTGTAGTCAACGTATAATTACGTTTTAGCTGAGTATGAATACAGATCCTGGGAGAGGGAAAAGAGAAGATATTGCTGGAGAGGACCTTTATTCTTTTCAATCTTAAGTATTTCATGCTTTTTAAAACATTCTAACAGAATGTAAAACTATTCAGAGTTGTTTCAGCATATATTATAGGCAGTTAAGGGAGTGAAACTGCTACGTGGGGAGAATTAACCTGGAGATTTACCATCATCCTAAGAGACCAAGGTCTAACATTGATCCTGACATTCCACCTCTTAAAAAAAGCCTTAGCTTAAAAAAAAACTACTATAAAATGGTATTTTAAGTCTCAAGTAAAGTTTGGGAATACAGGTATCATCAGTGTTAACCTTGTTTAAACAAAAACTTTCTTCTGAGGAGCAACCTAGTTCATTTTATAGAGACAAGGACAATGACTGGGAATTCACTTCTTCACTTGGTGGGAGGTGGTGATAAATGAAATCTAAGTCCTTCTGGTGTATTTAAAGGAGCTTCAACATGAGGGGGCTCATCCTACACTGAACACACCAACTGGTTAGATTCACCTGGGAACAACATCCTTAGTAAGTTCATTTCTGCTTCCTAGTAGAATGACATTAAATCAGTCTTTATTTGGCAGAGTAGTTTTACATAAATTTCTTCATCCTACTGTGGCTGGGTTGTTGTTTTTTTTTTTTTGGCTGTGCCACATGGCTTATGGGAGCTTAGATCCCTAACCAGGGACCGATCATGGGCCATGGCAGTGAAAGTGCCCAAGTCTTAATCGCTGGACCACCAGGGAATTCCTGTGGTTGGGTATCTTGAACATTGACACTGTTACTCATACTTGAAAAAATTAAGGTGAGATTGGGAATATGCATGTTCATTTTTTTTTCTTTCGTATACCTCCTGAGAAACACTATTCCAGTATCTTTCATGGGATAATCCTTTTAAAATCTTACAACAGCATCAACAAACTGACTTCCCCAAAGCATCATATCCATGGTCAAAAGCACCACAAATCATTCATTTCAAAATTTAATACAGATTTGCCTTTTTTCTTTACAGTTTTTTTTAAACAAATGCCACAGGCTAACACCACCATACACTAATTTATAACAATCATAAATTTAAAACATATATGTGAGGTCCCCTTTCAAATGGCAGACTGAACTTGAATCTTCAATTCTGCACCTGCATGTATGGCAAAGGGGGTATGATGAAGAGCTAGAGTTGTAATTGAGAGTCCCTTATTTAGAACCCATCTCCAGCTTCAAGAGTTACTCACAGCACAGTGAATAATGTACTGTATACTACTTTTAAAAGAATCCCAACAATGCATGCAATTTCCATTCATTTTGTAATCAAAGGGGAGGGAAAAAAAATCTAAAAAGTAGATCTGTGAGCCTTAATGCTATAAATATATATGTAACTGAAAGCAGAGTTAGTTCCTCAGTATAATTTATTCAAACAAAACTTAGAGCTGCTCATGTACCTGTGCAGGTTTTATAGCAAGGTTACAGTACTGGGTTAAAAATGCCTGCTGTCTCATGTCTCAAAGAAAGGGAAAATATAAGAACCAACAAAAAGGGGACACAATAGAACAGCAAGGTTGTCAGCAGCTCATTCTTGCCAACCCCATTTCTCAACATATTCTCAAGCAGAGTTAGATGATTTAAATTTCATTTATCACCACCCCTCCCACCAAGTTAAGAAGTGAATTTCCAGTTAGATGAATTTCCACATTAATACCAAGGCTGATCCTAAGAAGTTAGGAAATCTGGACCCTCAAACCGAGAACCAAATATATACTTGGCCCCATTGTTTCAGAGCTTAACTAACTACACTGATATTCTATTCGTTTTAACTTATACAAATAAACCAGATTTATATAACATTACCCTACTCCTCTGGCCCCTGAATCATTTTGGGAAGAGGAAAGAAACGTAAAGCGAGGAGTTCTTACACTCAATCTCCAAAGCCACCCTTACCCAAGAGAGGTGAAGGTGGGCTTTTCTAATACACTAATTGAACCATAGCTTCTCAAAGTTGGCATGAGACTAGGAGGTAAAAAACATAA
>NW_011476463.1:6891-8555 GCF_000754665.1 Bison bison bison | reverse complement strand
TAATAACAGTCGGTTGGGTCTTTTTGAGGGTTTTCACAGCTTCCCCCGCAGCTTCATATTTGACAGTTTTCTTCACTCCAACTGCTTCTGCAATTACTTCACTCTCGAGAATCACCTTGCATTTCCATCGGAGGCCTGTCATTCTTTCATAGACGTATTCAACTGTCATTCGGTTAAACTGAGCTGTGTCATTCAGTGTGCACACAGGATTGGAAGAATTCTCATAAACTACAAGATCCTTTATGTCTTTCTTCTTTCCAGATCCCCTGGGTGAAGAGCCTGCTTGGCATTGTGAACTTTTGACAGATGGATAAGTGGGCTGTGTTTTTTGAAGGATTTTCAAAGCCTCATCAGCAGCTGCATGTTTACTTGTTTTTTTGGTTCCATAACCTTCAGCTAAGCAGTGATCTTGCAAAAACACTCGACAACGCCATGTACGATTTGGCATCATCTCATATTTGTATTCAACAGACATTTTGTTGTATGAGGCAGAATTGTTAAGGATACCAATTGCATCGTTTGCATTTTCTGTAAGGATAAAATTGGTCCAGTGTTTGGCGGAAGCATTAAAAATCGGCTGCCCAGAAGCATCTTTAGCCAGCACCACCAGCTCTTCTGGTGGTTTCAGAGCTGGAGGAAAGTCATATGAAGGCATGCCAATCTGACACACCACAAGGTCCTCTCCAAATGTGTGCTTGAATTTCCGTCGGATAACCCTAACTTCAATACGTTTCTGCAAGAGTTTTACAGCTAGCTCAGTAGCTCGATCCCTGGACCCATTCTTGCTGCCAGCATAGCCTGTAGTTAAGTAGATGTTCTGGCATCTAACTTCACAGGCATAACCATCTGTTAGAAGCTTTTTATTTTTGGGGATGTCAGCAGGAGGGATTTCTTTTAAAGGAGCGTATATATATTCAGGATTTGTCTTACATGCCTGAATACAACGAGTTAACATATAGGTGTAGTTAATTTTATCAGATCCAGAAGTCATCTCTGGATTAGAAAGGTTCTTCCAGATAGTTGCTGTTAATTTTTCAATAAAATACTGCTTCTCAGCTACCACTGACTCAGGAAATGTCTGTGATGGTGAAGGCTCAGGAGGTGACTGAGAGTCTGCCTGCTGTGATGTGCTGCTGGGGGCAGGGTTCCCACTGTCAAAATACATGTTGGCTGTGACAGGCTTGTCTTTTGTGAAAATAAATCCTGATGAATCACAATACTGAGAGTTCCCATCTTGTATACTGAAAGAGTCTTGAGTATAATCTTGGTAGATGTCTCTTGGCATGTTAGCAAAATGTGTTTGTTCATTTCTCTCTTTTGCTTGAGGGCCATAAGGATCTTCCTGTCTTTCGTCTTTTGAACTACTAGCTACAAAATGTACAGGCTCAAAACGAGGTCTCACATGGAATTTGGAACCGGCTTGCTTTTTAGGAGGATTTTGACCTATAGAATGAGTGAAATTTACAATTCATTAAAAAGGGATATTTCAAAAGAACCAAGCAGGAAAACAGTACCAACCACTTTTTTTTGCAAGCTGAACTGCTGGTAAAAGTTATGTCCCATCACAAAAACTTCAGCTCATTTAGGTGAAGGGACTCAAATATCAATGTAAGATTCCAGCATAAGGAGAGATGCTCCCTGTCCTTCCACGTGTAAGGGAGGAG
>NW_011476463.1:4562-6791 GCF_000754665.1 Bison bison bison | reverse complement strand
ATGCACGACGGGTAGATGCTTCTGCATCTAATGAGTTAAAGCACAGGTGAAGTGTACTGAGTAAGAGGATGTTCCACTATGATCTCATACCACCTGTGCTGAAAAGCTCCTTCTTAAGGACTGCAAATGGAACAGATGGCTCTAATGCAACAGAGATGATGACCAGAGGCGTTTACAAAGCCTCTCTTTTGTACCAGAAGTGACCGACTCTGTGATGGTGCTTTACATAGTTGCGACTAAAAAAAAAATCAAATAAAAAATATTTGTCAAAAGATCCCAAAGATTTTCAACTTCAAAATTTTAGTTCTGACTTATTCTGCACAAAAAGATGTTTGCTATATTTTATTTCTAGAACAAACTTTAGCTGGAAACTAATGATTTATAGAGGATATCAAATTTAAAGCTATGGAAGAACTCTGCTGAGGCTATACCAGACACTAGAGCTTTCTCCCTATAACACTGTTTAGTAGAAAATTGGTCTACCACAGACCCATCCAGGAGGATTTAGTTACTTAGGTGCTTAAGGGAGGTTCCATGGCATGGAAGCATTACCCTTCAAGGACAGCATTATAGCATGAATTCAGTATTCTTAGCTTTCAGTTCTATTTAGCATCCTCAAAAAAAAAAAAATGTACAAACTGAAAGTTAAAACTTTTACAGTGTGTAAGATCTGATGTTACCAATGTTATTTAAAATCATATACCACACTCATATCATTAAAAAAGAAGCTACACTGTTTCTTCAAATCCCACCTTCCGGAAACAGTATACTCACCATCACATGTTGACAGGTGACGTTTTTGACCTTTGGAGGCCTTGGATAGCATCAGATCATATGAAGGCATCTCCCCAATATCAATACCTTCAGCCATTTGGAGAATTTTTTCCATCAAGCGTGGGCTGTACCTATTTAAACGAATATAATCTACAGTTAAAACAGCAAGAATGCAGTTTTTTAAAAAGCTTCTAGATGACCCATCTTATAATTGCTCCCACAGGACTTTACTAACAGAGTGTCTTGGCTATAAAACTGAAGAATCTGCCCTAAAATAGTTATGTATCAAATGAGCAATTATGTTACTGTCATTAGAAAACATACAAACACAAACATTAAGAAATTTAGGTGAAGACCATATCTTTAATTCGAATTAAAAGTATCCATATAAACTCGTAATTTATTTTTCTCTACATATATACATATATGATGTATATCGTGTATACATATATGATAACAATAATGTAAAAGTACTAAGAATGTTAATAGGAGATGGATTGTTAACATCCAGATTGTGGTTTCTATCATTTCCCACCAAATGGAATCAGAGTCCTGAAAGAAGTGGCTGGATCCAAGTCTGGGCCAAGAAATGTAGAATCTGGGAGATATTTTCATGCCTGGAAACAAGGATGCTGTCAAAGACCTCAGGGGTTGTTGTCAAATAGACTCAGAAGTGAGCCAACTTGAATATCAAGAATAACCACAGTGGATTGAAACACATCAAACACGTTAAAAATCCATTAGTTCACAGTAATACTTACAAATTCATTATTGGTCACCTTTGGAGAATGGTGGGGAATCAAGTCATTATTCCCAAAACAAGCAACATTAAAAGAAGAAAGCAAGCATTTATCCAGCATTTCCCTGTACAAATTGTACCTCAGAGAAAACTAAAGAGTTGATGAAGAAAATCTCCTTTACAGAAGCATTCCAGCTAATAAACGAAGGAATGATAGATTCCTACCATTTTGCAACCCATAATGCAACAATAAATGATCATCAATGGCTGCTAAGTTTAACAAGGAGAGATAAGAACACCTTCCTAAATGAACAATGCAAAGAAACAGAGGAAAACAATAAGATGGGAGAAACAGAGATCTCTTCAAGAAAATTAAAGATACTAAGGGAACATTTCGGAGAAGGCAATGGCACCCCACTCCAGTGTTCTTGCCTGGAGAATCCCAGGGACAGGGGAGCCTGGTGGGCTGCTGTCTATGGGGTCGCACAGAGTCGGACACGACTGAAGCGACTTAGCAGCAGCAGCAGCAGCAGCAAGGGAACATTTCACGCAAAGATGGGCTCAATAAAGGACAGAAATGGTATGGACCCAACAGAAGCAGAAGGTATTAAGAAGAGGTGGCAAGAATACACAGAAGAACTATACAGAAAAGATCTTAATGACCCAGATAACCACAATGGTGTGATCACTCACTTAGAGCCAGACATCCTGGAGTG
>NW_011476463.1:0-2631 GCF_000754665.1 Bison bison bison | reverse complement strand
ACTGGAGTGCGTTGCCATTTCCTTCTCCAATGCATGAAAGTGAAAAGTGAAAGTGAAGTTGCTCAGTCACGTCCGACTCTAGCGACCCCATGGACTGCAGCCCACCAAGCTCCTCCGTCCATGGGATTTTCTAGGCAAAAGTACTGGAGTGGGGTGCCATTGCCTTCTCCGGACAAAAGACTAGTATCTAGTATAAAGACCTCAAGACCTCTCAAGTCCAACAGTAAAATATATACACATATATTATGTGTATATATGTGTATATAGTATACACAGATATAAATGGACAAAAGATATGAATAGAACATTTCACCAGAGAGGATATACAGATTGCAAATAAGCAGATAAAAAGAAATGTTCAACATCATCAGCCACCAAGGAAATGCAACTTAAACCACAATGAGATATTATTCCATATCTATCAGAGTGGCTAAAGTGAAAAATGGTGACAACACTAAATGCTGACAAGGATGCAGAAAACCTGGATCACTTGTATACTACTTGTGGGAATATAAAATGATATGGCCACTCTGGAACACAACTTGGAAGTTTTTTATAAAATTAAACATGCAATCACCTCATGACCTTGCAACTGCACTTTTGGGCATTTATCTCAGAGAAATAAAAGTGTACATTCACACAAAAAAACCGTACACAAATGTTCATAACAGCTTTATCTATAACAGCCCCAAACTACAACCAGCCCAGATGTCTTTACCACACACCATGGAACACTGCTCAGCAAAAAAATGAATAAACTATTGATACACGCAGTATTGGGTATGAGTGGGAGGGAAATGGATGTGGTTATAAAAGGGCAATGTAAGGGATCCTTGTGGTACTGGAACTGTTCAATATCTTGATTATGGTTGTGGACATGCAAACCTACATCTGTGATAAACTGTATAGAATCACACACACAAGTATTAGTAAAACTGGAGGAATCTGTGTAGACTGCAGATTGTAACAATGTCATTATCCTGATTATGATATATTAACTTTGCAAAATGTTGTCATTGCGGGAATTGGGTATAGAGCACAGGGCATTATATTATTTCCTACAATTACAGGTGAATCAATAATTATGTCAATAAAAATTTCAATTGAAAAAAGTTGGTGGAGAACTTTATAATCTTAATCTCACTAAAAATGGGACAACCAGACATGTGTCCCCGATGTGATATGACAGGGCAAAGATCTACAAAGTGTTCTTGACCACCAAATAATTGCACACAAACCTAATCAAGCCCCTAACTCCTAGAAACATGTTAAGCACCACCACAAGAATACAGTCAGTCAAATCCATGATGAAGGAAACACTATGTGACAGTCCATTTCTTCATCCAATAAACAGCATGAAAATAAAAGGAGAGGGAATGGTTATAGGTTAAAGGTGACAGATCAATCAGATATGTGTGGACCCTGTTTGGACCGTGGGTCAAACAAACCATTCTGAGACAAATGGAGAAAACATTATTGGATCATTTTGAGAAATTATTAATTTTTCTGAGTATGAATAATGGTATTATGACTCTATTTTTTTAAATTATCTGGTACAGATACATACTAAAATATTTGCAAGAGAAATGATGTCAAGGTTTTCTTTAATATATTCTGCCTTGCACAAAATACTGGGGGCAAGATGAAATGAGAAGGGTAGCATGACAGACTGTTGATAATTGCTGAAGTTGAATGATGCATGCATGAGTGTCCACTGAACTCTTCTACTTTTTGTGTTTGATTTTCCTTAATAAAAAGCTTTAAAACATACAATACAATATTGTAAAGTAATTAGACTCCAATTAAAATAAATAAATTTATATTAAAAAAATAAAAAGGACTCCTTATGAAGTACATTTGCCCTTGACAGAATATCAATTTCCTGCAGAGAAACAAAACTATGGGCTCAGTGAAGTTTTGGTTATCATGGGATCTACTCACTCTTCTCACCTTCAGAGCCTTTCTAAGCCTAAGACCAAAAAAGACTTCTGGTGGTGTGTGAGAAGAAAGTTCTTCTTTGGGCAGGGGCAGGGGGCATGCTGTGCAGCTTAGTTCCCCAACCAGGGACCACTGGACCACTAGGAAATTCCCCAAGAAAGCTGTGAAAATGAGAAACGAGCACACCTCTACATGAGTAGGCTCTGAACTTGAAAGAGGATAACATTTTCCATTTTCAACACAACAGGTCCTGCACCCATCAGACGTCTTTCCTTGCAAAGCAGAGAAGTGACATGGTGGCCATCTCTGACAGATGACCTGGAAGCTAGCCCCGATGTAACCCACATTTCCCACTGATAACTGCTGCTGCCAACACCAGCATTTAAATGCCATGATTTATTTTTATTTACTCTTATCTAAACATCAAAAGGAGAAGGCAATGGCACCCCACTCCAGTACTCTTGCCTGGAAAATCCTACGGACGGAGGAGCCTGGTAGGCTGCAGTCCATGGGGTCGCTAAGAGTCAGACACGACTGAGCCACTTCACTTTCACTTTTCACTTTCATGCGTTGGAGAAGGAATGGCAACCCACTCCAGTGTTCTTGCCTGGAGAATCCCAGGGACGGGGAGCCTGGTGGGCTGGCGTCTATGGGGTCGCATAGAGTCGGACACGACTGAAGCGACTTAGCAGC
>NW_011476462.1:267708-269217 GCF_000754665.1 Bison bison bison | reverse complement strand
GGACCACCGGGTGAGACGCCCACAGACTCCAGAGCCGGCTGCCTGTTGTCCTGGGCTCCCGGCAAACAGGCAGCTGGAAGGCACCCGGTGGGCCACTAACACGGAGGGGCCCCCCAAGGAGGGGGACGAGAAGAGGCGGCCCCTGGACCCCCACCCCTCAAGCCCAGGGGACGGCGCACCCGGGGGAGGGGCTGCAGACCCACAATACTTGCAGCCTCTCCGGGAAAACACACCTGTGTCACGCCCGGCGGCAGGCGCCGCTGCCCGCAAGGCTGTGTGTCCTCCGTGAGAACCCGCAGAGCACACGGCCAGCACAGGGCAGGGGCAGGTCCACCCTCTGCTGCTTTCACAGGCTGCGACCCCGGGCAGCTCTGCCTCGCTAAGGGAGAGGGCTGGGGGTGACCCTGCCACACTCTGCTTCCCAGCTCCTCGACTAGGATGGGGTTCACACGCAGTGTCTTGGGGCTCCCAGTGGATGAGGACGCCCCATCCCTCAGACCAAGACGCTGAGCCCCAGACAGGGCCAGGATCTGCTCCTGGCTATGAGGGTCGCTGGCGACTGGAGGCGCTCAGCGGGGAGGGGTCCCCGCTTTGAGTGCAGAGCGTGAGGCTGGGGGCACCCCAGCTCCCGCAGACGGAGCCCCAGGAAAGCCTGCCTGAGTGGAGGAGGAAAGACAGGGCCGTGGTAGGGCCCGCGGCTCCCTGGTAAGGGGCAGCAGGAGCCCTGCCTCTCTGCTGCAGGGGTCCGGTGTCCGCCAAGCCCCTGTGTCCCATCCGCTGGCCCCTCAGCCCCGCTTGCCCGGCGGAGGATCGGACACACCAAACGAGGGGAGAGCAAATATTTTCTCTTTGCATGAGGAATTAAAAAGATCAATGCAACTGCTGTGAACTCTGTCTCAAAAAACAAACACCCCAAAATTGAATCGAGAAATCCTACCGTGTTTGCCCTGAAAATCCGCAAACTAATTAGGGTAACAAAATGAAAGTTCCGCACAGATCAAGGGCTTTTAGCATTGAAAGTGGACGGCAAGGCAGATTTCTTCTAACGCTTCCATCTCGTTTCATCTTCTCTCTATTATTTATGAGGCTCAAGGGGTGAGGCCTTGGCGAGCCCAGGACCCTGTGGCCAAGCTTGTTACCTTCGTGCTGAACCTGCTGTCCAGGGCTGGGATGGGTGAGCCAGGCCTGCAGGGCTGGGGGAGGAGGGGTGAGCCAGGCCTGCAGGGCGGGGGGAGGAGGGTGGTGGGAGCATGCCCTGTGTCGTCACCTCGCCTGGACCCTGGCAGCCCCCAGTCCAGGGCCCAGGGGTGCTGGACGGTGCCCACACCTTGCCCGTCTCTGAGCTCCTCTCGGGTCCTGGTCCCGAGGAGGGTGAGGGTAAGTGGCCTCTTGGAGTCACATGGGGCTGCGGCCAAGGGTCGAGCCCAGGGCTCCTGAGTCCCTGGCTCTCTGTGCCCAAGCCTCTGGGTGCCAGCAGGTGTGTGCACAGCCTCATCCCCCAAGGGTCTC
>NW_011476462.1:261862-264831 GCF_000754665.1 Bison bison bison | reverse complement strand
ACAACTCCGGGAGTTGGTGATGGACAGGGAGGCCTGGCGTGCTGCGATTCATGGGGTCGCAAAGAGTCGGACACGACTGAGCGACTGAACTGAACTGATAAATAGATAGCTTTAACAATTTTTTTTTTTAATTTTGCAGAATGGGATTGGGGTGAGAATACACGGGGACAGTGCTGACCCCATAACACTCCCCCTTCTTGAAGACCCTCTACTGACCCTCATCCACAAGTTGACGGGAATGGCCGGCCCGGAAGGGAAACTGCTGGACGGACCAGCAAGAGTCCTTGGGGTCCTGGGACCTCCTTAACGTCCATGAGTCACTAAGAAGCCAGCACCGACTCATCTCAGCTCTCAGATCATGGGCGTGCAGGGGCTGGGGTCACTGGGACCTCTCAGAGCAGGGCCCCCGCCCGCCCTGCAGAGCCTGAGGATCACCAGCAGGGCGTGCCTGTGCTCACCCTGGCAGAACTGCAGGAGAGAAAGGGGAGAGTCAGGCCCTGGGGAGTGCGTGTGGACCGCCTGCACCGGCCGTCCACACAGGGAGGCGCACCTGCACACTCAGCTCGGGGCCGGGGGGCCTGGTGGCCAGCGGGCACACAGCCACACGCCGGCGCGCCAGGTAGAAGTTAGGGGCCTGGGAGCAGCCCCAAGGCCACCAGGCCTGGCCAGGTCCCGGGGCTCAGGTTCCAGCGGCTCATCTCCCAGAGGGGGCGGAGCCCACAGCAGAGCGGGCCGATTCAACAGGAGCACAGCTGTGTCTGCAGACGGTCCTGGACAGAATCGACTTTCCGCAGCCCACTGCTCAATCTTATCACTGTTCTTCACGTGCCACCGGGGAGACCACCCCAGCGCACAGCCCCCCACGAAGGGGGGATACACGCCACCCGGGAGATGACCCCAGGGCACAGCCCCCCACGAGGGGGGATACACGCCACCCGGGAGACGACCCCAGGGCACAGCCCCCCACGAGGGGGGAACACACACCTCCCGGGAGACGACCCCAACGCACAGCCCCCCATGAAGGGGGGGACACACACCTCCCGGGAGACGACCCTAGCGCACAGCCCCCCACGAGGCGGGGTACACACACCTCCCAGGAGACGACCCCAGCGCACAGCCCCCAACGAGGCAGGGGACACACACCTCCCGGGAGACGACCCCAGCACACAGCCCTGACGAGGTGGGGACACACACCTCCTGGGTGACGACAGCCCCCTGGGAGGGTGGGGGCAGGAGCCCAGGGGCAGGGGAGGGACAGCTGAGGCGACAAGGCCCCCGCCCCCCCGGGGGGCTGCCCTCGGGAAGACAGCACCAGGAGGTGGGGTGGCAGGGTGGGCAGGCAGGCCTCAGGAGGACCACTCAGGTCAGCGGTCCAGGCCTCCCTCCACGTGGGGCAGGGGCTGGCAGCGGCGAGAGTTTCCTGTCCCAAAGGGAGCGCCCTCAGGCACCTTCCACATCCAGGCACGCAGATCACAGCCAGGCACGCGGCCGGCCGGAGCGTGGACAGTCACCCTCTCTGAGGCCCAGCCCCTCCTCTGGTGCTGAGACAGTGCTGTCGCGGCCACTCGAGTTACTTCAACAGCCCACAGGGAGGACGTGGCCTCCGTCAAACATGCTCGGTGCCACCGCCCCCGACAGCAACAGAGCTGCTCGGCCACGGCAGGAAGCCAGACGCTGAGGCCATGGCCACGACGGTGCTCAGGGACCCAGGCCGGCTCCACGCGCAGCCACTGGGTCACTTCCTTCCTCCCGGGCAGGGTTCACAGCACTACGGAGAGCCTGCTGCTCTTCCAGGGGACAGACCCAACCTCAGCCTCTATGCCTGCGTCACCCTGGACCCAGCTGGCTCACTGGCAGGACCCCCTGCCCGCCAGCACCAGGCATGTCTCTTGGCCCCGGATGCTGCAGCTGGCGGAGCTCCGATTCTGTGTGCCCAGCACGGCCCCTGCCCTGCAGGCGTCCAGCTCCAGCCTGGAGGACAGGCCGGGCCCACCAGCCTTCCACAGGGCTTGGCCCAGCATGCCTGCAGCTCCCCAGCGTCCTTCCCCTGTGGACGGACGGCTGGCCCAGGTCAGGCTCCCCTCCGCCGGGGGCAGAGCGGCCTCGGGGACAGGACTCCCTGCTGGAACCTCAGGGCAGCCACGGGCCAGGACACGACACTGCAGAACTGACCGCTCCTGCCTTCCGCCGCCTGCCTGCCCGCCCACCCGTGGGACGTGAGTGCACAGCTGTTGCCCTGCCACGCGCCCAGCACCGAGCAAGTCTTCACTCCTGAGCTCCACTGTCTCACCCGGGGCAGCTCGCAGCAGGGGTTAGGCATCCCTGGACCTTCTGGTCAAGACAGTGCCAGCAGCTGGCCCCACCCACGGCCATGCACCCCCAACCCCTGAACACGCGTGACCCAAGGGAGCACAGGACAGCATGATGCGCTTAAAGATCGCTCGTCAACTGACCCAATTTTGTCTTTAAAATGCCTTGAAACAATAGAGAGAGAGACAGTCGATCTTCACACTGGCATTTCCTGACATTTGGCACGTCGAGTGAACACAGGCCGGAACACAGAACCCCGGAGCGTTAACCCCTGGAAGGCCACTCAGCGGCAGAGAAGCAGTGCTGTCCACCCTGCCCCGCGGCCGCTCCAACCACCCAGGAGAAGGGACCAGGCCGGGAGCTGATTAGTGCATCAGGGGCCCGAGGGCACCGAGGCCAAGACGAAGGTGGACTTGTCCGGGAGGGGCTGGAGCCCCGAATGCAGGCGGGACAGAAGCAGTGAGCTGAGACGTAGCACGTGGACATCCCGCCACACGGCAGGCGCCTCCGTTTCCACCAGGAGGCAGGACGCGCTGGACGACAGGGCCCTGGGGGACAGAGGGCGGGAATCCTTCCGGAACCTTCCCGTTGAGTCCGCCCCCTGGCTTCAGGGCAGAGGGAAGGGCTTCGGGGGGCGGGGGGCAAAGGCGGGTGGGGCA
>NW_011476462.1:241358-260472 GCF_000754665.1 Bison bison bison | reverse complement strand
CACCTCCAGGGGACAAGACTGCACGTGGGGAGGCTCCCCCCCTAAAAGACCCTACAGAATCTGGTCAGAAAAAGGCAGGGGGAGGGGAGAATCAGGCCCTCCGCACGGGCTCGGGCCTCCCTGGCTCTAGCGGGTGGGAGGCAGGATGCGGGTGCGGGGAGGAGGTGGTTCTGGACACCCTATGTGCGCAGCCTGTGGGCGGTGTGCAGACAGAGGTGGGACGCGGTCCCCTGCTCGACAGATGCACAGCGAGCTCCCAGAGCTCAGGGCAGGGGTGACCGTCCACTCTGCAAGGGACCTCCCTCCAGCCAGGGCACCCAGCAACCCTCATGGATGTTCGTGGAACTGGACACAACCAGACCGCTGGCCTAGGCCAACTTCACTGAGCTTCTGGGAACTGGACGCGGGAGCCACGCCCATGTCCCGCTCTGCAGCGCCTGCACAGCTGGGCCTTCCTCCTTAAGACACCCACCCCGGGAAATGACTAGTCCCCAGAGACGACGCGGCGGCAACCACGGATCTGCGCAGAGGGAGGCTCTTGGAGCCTTTTCCAGGGATTTCTGCTGCTGGACGCCCGGGCTGCCTCCCATGGATGCAGAATCATTTTCCTGAAATGTCACAACTCCACACACGATTGCCCTGTGCCCACCAGGGCCCCAAAGGTGCTTTATTTAATTTGTTTTCTCTTCTCCTTGCCTTTCCCACTTAGTTCAATTCCCCACATCACACTGAGCATTCACAGCCTGGCCCCCATCCATCCCCACGACAGCCAGGCCTGAGTCTGATGCGAGATCAGGGGAGAGCGACTCTCTACACTCCTCAGAGTTGTGGCCACACCGGCTGCCAGGCTGAGCCGGTCCCCTGGCCCTGGTGAACATCGAGGTTAGTGAGCAGGGCTCTGAGAGCCTGCAAAAAGTCCCCACCAGCTGCCCTAGTTGTGCCCTCCAGTCCTAACGGGCCAGGAGGGGTGGATGCTGTCCTACTGGGCACCTCCTCCCACGCAGCTCAGGGGCCCTCGCATCCAGGGCAGCTCCTGGCGGCCTTGGGCCCTGGCAGCACCGCCTCCGTTTGGGAAGCAGGTGGCAGAAACGGCGGGCAGAGGGGCAAGGCCCCTGTGTGAGGTCACTCTGTGGTTTCAGACCTCTGTCCCCAGCCGGAACTCAGCCATCTCTCGGGCTGGAGAGGCTCAGTGGCCGCCCAGCACTGGGGTCTCGAGCTGTCCCCGGGACGGGCCTTGAGCTCAGGCACTCTTGAGCGCTCTCACGGCCCCCGGCTCTTTCCTGCCCGCCTCCCTCCACCAGGCGGGCCCCCAGGGGAGCAGGGAGGGAGCAACATTTGCCTGGGGCCTCCGGGAACCATTCCCCAGCCAGAGGCCCCAGCGAAACAGAGGCAGGAACCCTGTGACGGCGTCAGCCAGGGACCCAGGCCCCTGTGTCAACTGTCCACGAGGTGAGCGCTGGCGGGGCGCGGGGTTGGATGCTGGCCGCCGCCGCCAGGCCTTCTCCCTTAATGTGAATGGTCCGGCTGGCCGGCAGGCTCTCCCGTGCCTGCGTGGACGGTGGCCCCGGAGGAGCCCGGACCCGCCGCCTGCATCCACTCCCCGCACTCGGTCACCCGGCCCAGCGCCTGCCTCTCTCTGCACCTCCACGTGCCCGAGCAGAGCGGGGAAAAATGACCTTGTTCTCCCGCTGCCCACCTGGAGGCAGGGCAGGCTGGGCCCTGGGTTCTGCGGGCCGGGCAGAGGACCTCCCTGCCCAGTGTCTCCCGGTGGCCAGGATGGAAGGCCTGGGCAGTCGGGGGGGCTGGCCGGGTCCTCCCCACAGCCCCCGGCGGGACGAGCAAGGCCCGCAGGGTGTCGGACAAGCAGGGGGCTAAGGGACCACAGGCTGGCCAGCCGCCCGCTGTCACTACGCTGCCACCCAGGAGGCAGGGCCTCCTTCCCTCCCTCAGCGGGAAGAGCGGCTCGAGGAGGTTAAGGGGCCGGGGGTGCAAAGCCTGACCACGGGCCTCCTCACCACATCCACAATGGCCCGGGCCTCCCGGGGGTCAACGCCACACACATTACACGGGCACATGTGGGGCGAGGACGGGCAGGCACTCAGCCCGCCTGGAGCCCCCGGGTCAAGCAAGCAGAGCCTCTGAGGAACGGGGACTGAGCGGCTGCGGGAACGTGGGTCAGAGAGGCTAAGACACCAGCCCAGGGTCGCACAGCACCCGGGTGCCCGGCAGCCAGGCTGTCGGATGGTGTGCCTGCCCCTTCCCTAACGCCCCACTCCCACAGCCATCGTGAGGCTCCCAGGGGCCCCCAGGCCACTGTGACGGGTACGCACACCAGCGGCCCAGGTGTCAGCAAGCTTAGCAAGCTGGTGTCGACAGAGCCCAGGCCCCCCGTGACCTACGCCCCCGGCCGCGGGGTCTCAGCCTGCAGGTCAGCGCTGACCATGGGTGGCGCGTCTCAAAGCTCCTCCGCAAACAACCCCGAGAACTAAAGCTAACTCCCCTCTCTCCCCAGGCAGGGGATCACACCTGGGGCCTTCCTGAAAAGACATTTACTTACTTGAAAATCTCTTTCTTCAAGTATTTCTTTCCTCCACCTCACGAGAAAAGCAGCACACACGTACAGGTGGAAATTGGCGAAGCCCTCAGGTTCCGACTGCAAGACAGAACAGAGGAGAAGGTCAGGGCGCGGCCCCCACGGGCCGGCCGGGAACACGGAGCCGGCCAGCCGGCACGCCAGCACGCAAGGCCTTCGCTCCTGACTCTCGTCTCACTAAAACAAAGACGGTTTTCTCTGATCTGGCGGCCAGCCACAGCGGACGTGCAGGGCAAGCAGGCCCCGTGGCTTTCCTGCACGGATGATGGGCAGCGATGACAGAAGGCCAGTCTCAGGGGCCCCCACTCCACGCAGCCCCGTGGGAGGGGGGCCCCCGCTTTCCCCACAGAGGCTGATTTCTTGGCCCCGGCCGGGAGGCAGGCAGCAGAGCAGGCACCCCGCCCGGGCACTGCCTGGGCACGACGGTGACCGCCAAGTGTGGACGGCAGGAACGCTGCCAGCCCCTCCTCGGCCGCTGCCTCAGTTCAGACAAACGCCACCAAGGTTCGCAGCCAGGCTGCCCAGGGTGCCCCCTGCACTGTGGTGCCATGTCGGTGTGACAGCTGCACGATGCTGCTAACAGTTTACTAAGTAAAAAAAAATAAAATCCACATTGCATAAGATGGTGACACCCTCTGGAAAAAAAATACTAGGTGAGGAAGAAGGATGGGAAACACCAGGGGCACTCAGGGAGGGGCTGGTGTGTTAAATACAGCGCTCAGTCGCCTAACGTGACATTCAAACAGAGACCCAAAGAGGGCCATCCGTGCAGACATCAGGGTTGGGGGGGGAGGCAAAGGCCCTGAGGCTCGAGGCTGCCGGCAGGTTCCAGACACAGCGAGGAGGTCAGGGCGGCTGTCCTGGGCCTCACTCCCCAAGGTCCTGGGCCACACTCCCCGGTAGGAAACCAAGCTCCTCTTTCCGGCTGCTTCTGAGATGAGCCACATTCCCCAGTAGGAAACCAAGCTCCTCTTTCCGGCTGCTTCTGTGATACCCTGCTTGTCTTGGATGCTGCGCATTTTCCTTGTAATATTTATTCTGCTAGAGCTACTCTGAGCGTGGGAGCTTCCATCAGTTTTGGAAAACTGTCACCCATGCGGCCAGGCAGACATCCACCGCATCCCCCTCCAGCTCTCTGTGTTTTCTCAGAACCTAGATGCGGTGGCGGTGAGGCCTTTTCCGTGTTCTCCACTTCACTCAACCTCTCTGCTCATAAGCACCACCTCTCGTCTCTCCAGGAGACGCACTTTCTTCCACTCTGTCTTCCAGTTCACTGGTCGTCTCTTCAGCTGGATCACAACTCCTGTCCGACTCATCTGTCACATTTGAAACTTGCATGGCTTCTCAGGTCGGCTTTGTAAATTGTGAGTTTCCCTCTCCTCCTCCTTTCGCGCTCACTGTGTTCCTTTTTCATCACTTTGAACACGTTGAACTTGTTTTCAGCACATCACAGGTAACTCTGAACTCTGCGGTCTCTGTGGCTCTCTTTCTGCAGCCCGTTCTCTCTGCTGAGTCTCACTTTTGGTAGCCTGCCTCCTCGGACGTTAGGGATTCCCCCTCTCAGAGCTTGTGTGTGATGAAATAAATTTACTGTTAAGGCAGGACAAAAAGTGTCTGACACAAATCCCTCTCTGCCTAGGTCACTGCTCCTCGCCGGCGTGCACTGTGCCCCGACACGTGAAGCAGACCCCCAGGAGACACGGACCGCCTGCTCCCCGCCAAGAGCAACTCTCTTCCGGCACCAAAAAGGCGAGACAGCAAGCCTTAACCCTGTGAGGCTCAGGATGACCTACTGCTTGCCTCGTACGTGCAGATCTGGAGCAGGCAAACTGTCCATCTGTCATCTCATGTGGAACTCCTTCTCTCAAATATCTACTAATACATACCTGTGCTTCAGCTTCTAATGGGAGGAACAGTCCTCAGAGCTTTCTGAAAGACTGTCTCCCAGGTTATTATCTTCAGGTTGGCCCGAATAAAAGGCATGCTAAGTTGCTTCAGTCATGTCTGACTTTGTGACCCCATGGACTGTAGCCCACCAGGCTCCTCTGTCCGTGGCAAGAATACTGGAGTGGGTTACCATTTCCTCCTCCAGGGGATCTTCCTGACCCAGAGATCAAACCCTCATCTCTTGTGTCTCCTGCACTGGCAGGTGGGTTCTTTACCACGAGCGCCACCTGGGAAGACCCTTTTTTCTTAGATTGACTATTCACTCGTTTTTTTTTGTCGACATGTTCTTTGGAACTTCTATCTGTTGGAAGTCTTTGAGATGTGTATCGAAAATGTTTTTCTTTAGGGGGAAAAAAAATTCGTATTTACTTATGCCAGAAGCCAAAGGCCCTCGCTATTATCCCAAGACTGGCTTCAACTAAACCTTCAGCCTGAAATACTGTAGACGAGTGAGCAAAATGAACTGGGACTGCAAATCCGCGTGAGTGCAGGGCTGCGCTCGGAGGTCCTGACGGGAGGCGCTTTCCTTCCTTCTTTCCTAACGGCCACGGCCGCGGCTGACAAAGGCGAGCGGCAGCAGCTGCTCGGCCCCTGGACGGGTTCCAGATGAGTCTCCTGCCGGGGGCTCCCCGCCACCGGGCGAAGGCCTGGGAATGACCTGGCAGGTGCCAGCCCCTCACTCGGCGTTCAGGAGGGTGGGCTGCAGAGTCTGTGTCCCATAACACTGGTCCGCGACCCCGGGCTGTGGGTCTGTGCCTTCAGTCAGCAGTGGCTCTAGGTTCCCGTGTGCAATGAACGCCATGTGCTCGAAGCACTCCAGAGCCATCCACCTGGTCCGTGGGAAAATCGTCTTCCACGAAGTCAGTCCCCGGTGCCAACACGGTGCGGAAATGCCGCCACGACGTTCCCGAGCTGGCGAGCAGAGCGCGGCGTGAGCCACGCGTTCACGGGAACACGGCATTCGGGGAAAACGGAGGTTTACAGCTTCACTTAAGTGGATTGTTTGTCTTCAATGACTTGGTAAATTACACTAAAATAGCAATTTAATAAATAAAAATTTCATATCCTAATGGAAAGTGGGCTTCTGCTTTAATGAAGCTTAACCTGGACAATAAATATCCCCATCGGCTGCCCGGAGTGGGAGAGACGAGGAGGCAGCACGTCACACAGCCCACGGCCGGGGCCCCCTAGGGACAGGGGGTCTCCATCATCTTCGGGATCCAGCACCTACGATAGGGGCCTTCCCGACTGGTGTGAAATCAGCCAAGTGGACCAGCCGTTTAACAAGCCCGGGGGATGCAGGAGCACGCGGCACTCTCCAGGGACCAAGGACATGCCCCCGGGAAGCCCCCAGGGCAGGGCTCTCGATGACCACAGTGGGCACCCCCGGCGCTCACACCAGGAGCCACAGCGTGGGGGCCATTTCAGAGCCGGCTCTGGGGAGGGTCTGCCCCGGTCCAGGCCTTCCAGCCGCCATGCACTGGGCCAGGCTGCAAACCCTCCTCTCCCACCTCCCCAGGCTCCAGATGACTTGGGAGGAGAAGGAAGCCAGGGAGCTGGCAAGGCTGCTCGGCAGGAGACGGGTCCCACAAGCAGGCCTCGTGCGTGGGAGCTTATGCTGGGACAGGAAGGGCAAAGACGCCGGCTTCTCATTTCCTCCTGCAGCCCCGGGGAGAGGCGGACGGGGTGGTGGGCGCGCCCTGCCACAGTCTCAGCCCCCCATTCCTGTGATCCCGCCACCGCTCGGCTGGAAACCTCCCCCCGTCGGAGATCCGGAGGAAACGGCCCCTCACGGCATCCAGGGCCCCATCCCCCCGGGCCAGCCTCCGCCCCAGGTGACCCCCCTGCCGGCCCGTCCCTGCGCTTGCCACGTGCACCCACAGCCACAGCCCTGGGCCCAGAGCCAGCACTCAGGAAAAACTCCTGCGAGCCCGGGTGGCTTCAGAAACCAGGTGAGCCTGGTCTGGACAGTCCTGTCCAAGCCTGGGCTCTGCTCCCGGGGCCCAACTCAACTGGCCCACAGGCGGGGGAGCGGGCCGAGGTGTGGAGGAGGGGAAGGACGTCCGCTGGACAAGGGCAGGGCTCGCCGGTCCACAGGAAGTGCCCCCGACCACACGCCGTTCCTCCCTGCACTGGAGGCCACGCTCCAGCCTCCTCGGGCCGCCACGCTCCAGCCTCCTCGGGCCGCCAGGCGGTCTGCAGAGCAAACACTCCAACCCTTTAAGAAGCAGGTCAGGGATATTTTCCTCAAGATGCTGATGGTTCTGGTTAATACAACAAGAGAACATTCTGGCAAATCATGTTTCAGATCATTTCAGTGTCACCCTGTCTTACTCGCTAATTAAGAAAACGGAGCTGCGCTGATAAAATACCCTAGGACTAGACGGGATCGCACCGCCAGGGGCTCCCGTGAGCACCATGAAATTCCTGCTTGGTCTTCCACACTTTACCCTGCAAGGCTCACGTGTAGAGAAAGTGGCCGGGCTTCTGCTGCTCAGCACCGGGGTGGCAGGGGCTCAGACCACACGCTGCTGGTGACGTCGGCACGACGGAACAGCCACAAGGGGGGCCAGGGCTGCGGCTGGACGGGCAGTGCGCTGTCCATCACCTCTCTGAAAAACAAGCCTGGAAGCAGAGTCTCCTACCAAATGTTCACCCTCAGAATTCTGAGGCCGGGAAATTCTGGAGGCCAAGGAGAAACACTGCTCCTATAACAAACACCACATTTAAAAACCATAAACCTCTCTAGCTGAGGAAAAGACAATTCACAGAAGGTCCCAGACGCACTTGGAAATGACCACTCAGAGCCCCATTCCCATTCTAATCGGATCAGACATCCAAAATCTAATGCTAATGTGGACATCTGTCTTTGGCAGACAAGGGTGGGCAGACCAGCTGGGGAAGAAAGGATTATTTGATAAATGATACTGAAATAGCTGGCTATCCATAAGGAGAGAGTAAAATTAGATCCCTACCTCATGCCATAAGCCCCAATTCAAAGTGGATTACAAAGCAGCCTGCAAAGGCAAAACCTTAAGAGCATAAGCATCAATTAAAAAAGAAAAAAACCCAGTAAATTTGACAACACAAGAATTTTAAACTTTCGTGTGACAAAGGCACTAGAATTACGGTAAAGGTACAAGTCACAGACAAGCAAACCCCATCTGCAGAGCGCGTATGACTGACAAAGGACAGGAGCCACAGCATGCGTCTTTTTATAAAATCCCCCTAGGAGACAGAAGAAGACAGGCTACCTGGTAAGAAAAGCGGGCCAAGGATGTGAACACCCTTGCGTGGTCAGTGAAAACAGGACAAGCTGCTCACACTCACGGGTAAGCAGGGATGTAGAGAGCAAGGTGGGTAGAAGGAAGAAGTCAGCTCCTGTTTTTCAAACGGACAAGGCCTAGAAACTGTGAAGACTGCAGAGTTCAGGGGAGGACGTGGGCTGAAAGGAATTCTGCACGTGCTGGGGGCACTGCAGAGTTCAGGGGAGGACGTGGGCTGAAAGGAATTCTGCACGTGCTGGGGGCAGGGGCGCACCTCACTGGAGAGCATGCAATGTCGAGATGGTCACTTCCTGTAACCCAGAAAAGCCCCGTCTTACACCGGGCACACCCTGAGCCAGAGGGTGAGAAGACTGAGTGCTGCTGGCAACTGCAAAAGACTCAGAGACAGCTCAGATGTCTTTCAACAGGAGAATGGATAAGTTATAACACATTCATGCAGTGAAACCATAAAAGGTGAAAATAAATGAAATACAACGACATCCACCAAGATGAGTAAGTATTAAAAAATAAAGCTGAACACAAGAAGCAAGTCGCAAAAGAATACGTGTGATGCCGTTTATAAAACATTTCAGAATATTCGTTAAGAGCATACAAATTGTTTATGGGTGTATATGTATGTGGAGAAAATGAAAATTAAAAAAAGCACATGTAGAAATTTTATAAAAACCAATTTCAAGGTAGTGGTTATCTCTGGAAAATAAGGAAGGAAGCCTGAATGGCATATGTGAGATGAAATTTTTAAATAAGTAATAAACAATCGGAAACAAAAATGATAAACGGTCAGAGTTGACACACCTGGGTAGTGAGTACACAGGCGTGAGCTGCATCGTAAGCTGTGCTTCTCTCTACACTGAAGACTTTTAAAATACACACGTAACTAATAAGGACCTACCGTGGGCTTCCCCGGCGGTTTGGAGGTAAAGAATCCACCTGCAGTGCAGGAGGTGCGCATCTGATCCCTGGGTCGGGAAGATCCCCTGGAGGAGGAAATGGCAGCCCACTCCAGTATTCTTGCCTGGAGAATCCCATGGACAGAGGAGCCTGGCGGGCTACAGTCCACGGGGACGCAAGGGTCGGACACGACTTAGCAACTGAACAGCAACAAGGCCTCCTGTACAGCACAGGGAGCTCTGTTCAGTGCTTTGCAACGATCCATATGGGAAAGAAGCTAACAGAGGGGCCGTACGCACAGGGATAACTGTCTCGCTTCACTGCACAGCGGAAACCAACGCCACGTTGTAAACCTCCTGGACTCCAGTGAAGAGTTTAAAGAGACTTCTGATGATCAAAACAGAAGGAAAACACTGGCGACCGACTGGCAACGGCCCCTCGCAGGGTCCCTGGGTGCGGGACCACTGACCCCTGGGGCTCCGGCCCCACTCGGGGCGTCATATGGCCGCAGGGTCCCTGCTGTCACTGACTCTGCCCCGGAGGCCCTCACCCTTGGATTCTGACCTCCGTCAGCCGGGGCAGGGCTGCGGGCCTGTTTTCACTCCCGGGGAGAAGCCTTGACTTTTGAGAGAAGCTCAGAGGAGATGAAGAAGGAAATGGCACCCCACTCCAGTGTTCTTGCCTGGAGAATCCCAGGGACGGGGGAGCCTGGTGGGCTGCCGTCTATGGGGTCGCACAGAGTCGGACACGACTGATGTGACTTAGCAGCAGCAGCAGCAGAGGAGGAGAACATAATGCGGTCCAACTGACCCTGGGTCTCTCGGCCCTTCCCCTCTCCCCTAGCCACTGGCTGGAGGCGGAAGATGGACCTGGATGCCTCCTAACGTTGTGAGTTTTCTTCAAACTGCGTGTCAGGCTCTGCAGTGGATCGAGGTTTGCTTATAAAATGATAGAATGGAAGTTCAAAACGACTACATGATTAGCTAAATGCAAATGAGCTGCGCACGACACACTTTTTGAAAAGCAGGCAATCAGGCAAAGAAACAGTTTTCCTTCCATTTTTTATAATAGAGAAACGGTGATAAAAGGAACAATTTTTCACCTTTAATTGCATCATTAAACTTTCCTTATAATTTTTGGCCCTGAAATAAAACCGAGTGGCCTTCTGGCACGAGAGATTTTCCCGAGCGTGTGTATTTACGTAGATGGATTTCTGAGGCCATTCAAATGACGGGAATCATTCCCGGTTCTCTGTGCGGATTCAAGAGCACCAACTTCAGCTGTGCAAGCAAAACCTCCGCGATGACTTCCTTTGAAATATTCATCACTAGGCCAGTGCATTACACAATTACCTACCATGGATGCAGAGCACGGCCATCTTAAAATTCACACCGACACCCGCGTGTTTGGGGCCTGGTTCCGTAATGGAACTGTAAATCACGTTTCATTATGCAGCCGGATCCTGAGGCATAAATGAGCTGGTGCCCATCCAGCCGGCCTCACGGTGACTGATCTATTATCTCTATGCCAATCTCTATTAGCTCTCGCCAGATACTTATTGGCATGTGTCTGTCCACGTCTCAGGGCATTCCCAATGGCTGGGTGACAAAGGTCATCACCCGTCAGATTCATGCCGGGAGTCACTGGCTGGATGCTCCTCCAACAGGGAGGGCTGGTCTGGGAAAGGGAAGGTGACCCTCCTGCGGCTGCTCTGACATTATCAATAATTCCCAACTCTGAGGAACATTTTAAAGCTGGAAAAAAAGCATCAAATAACAAAGAATATGAAAAATTCTTTAAAAGTTCCTAATGAATTTAAAAAATTCCACTCCTTGGGTGATGCTGTATCAGGGTTCTCCAGAGAAACAGGACCACAGGGACGTGTGTGTGTGTGTTGGGATAACATAGCACACGCGAGCGCACACACACACACACACAGATACACACAGACACACACACACACAGACACAGACACACAGACACAGACACACACACACACAGATTGACTGTAGAAGCCTGGGAAGACCAAAATCTGCTGGGGAAGTCTAGTGTGCTGGAGACCCAGGGGAGACCTGATGCTATTCAACTGCAAAGGCCTTCCCTTCGGAGGCAAAATGGCTTCGTGCTCCAGGGAGGTTGGCCTTTGTTTCATTCAGGCCTCCCACTGATTGGATGAGGCCCACCCATGCTCTGGAGGGCAGTCCGCTTTATGCAGAGTCCGCTGACTTAAAGGTTACACTCATCCAAGTTAACAGAAACATCCAGAACACTGTTTGACCAAACATCTGGGTATCATGGCCCAGCCTGGCTGACACTCAAAATTAGCTATCACCCAGCTCGTGACCCATCCGCAGTCAGAAAGGTGTTCTCTAGTGCTACGTCCTCGGTCCTCCGAAACGACAGACGAGTGGCTTACATACTCAGTTAGTCAAAAGAAAAGTCGACGGTCCCTAAGGAGTTACAAGCTTCTATGGCTCAGAGTCACAAGGGAGGATTTGATCCTTAAACGCAGACAAGGCACACCAGTGAAAACCAGTTAAGAGCCAAACAGTGGCCTTGCTTTAAATACATTGGCACAGCCCCCAGCACAGGCACTGGAGCAGACCGCATGACACTCGCACCCCTGGGGCACGGACCACCCGGCACCTCCCGGAGACGTTGGAGGAGGGGGAACCACACGTTCATGCATCACGAGTGCCACGCTGCCTGCTGCGAACGTGTCTCCTTTATGGATGAAATCAAAGACATTGTTTGAATGCTGCTGCCAAAACCCCATGGATTGCACAAGCTCTGCAGGACTACAAGGCTAGAGCCAGCACCACACAGTCAGTGACCTCGGCTGCCCGAGCTAGGGGCCCCCCACCCACAAACGTAAACAGCACACCCCTGATGGCCTGGCGTCTTCGTGAGACCGAGGATCACTGCAGGTCTGCGGGCACCACCTTACAGGCCTTTCTGCTACGCTGTCCAGCCTGAGGGTCTGTGCCGCGGTTTAACGTCTGTCAAGGACATTCTTGGCAAATTAAAAGGGAAAAAGATCCTGCTGTGGGTCCTGATTACTTTTTCTGTGAAGCAAGAAATGACATGACACCAGCCAACAACTCAAAGATTCAGTTCTCTCTGTAGACGGAACCGAGCCGGGAGAGCAGAAAGGTCAGAAAGAGAGGGAGTGAGCTGCAGCTTCTGGTGAATGAGCCAGGCTCCTATCACAGCCCTGCAAGTACGCGTAGCACTGCCGGTTGCTGGACCAGCAGGCCGGCACGCCTGGCCATCCACAGGCATGGCCGGGAGAGCGTGGGCGGCACACCCTGCCTGTCTGGCGAGCGTGCTCAGAACCGGTCCCTACACCCCCACCACAGCCCAGCCCTGCCTCCCCCCAGGTCTCTCCAGAGGCACCTCCCCGCTCTCGGGGCTTCAAAGGCCGCCCACCTCAGCCTCCCCTCCCCGCCCTGTCCCGTGGCCTCCCTTGGCTGACTCTGAGGCCTATGCAGTCTCCCTCCGGGGCTCACTGCCAAGTCCCCACCACACATCAGGACACGCGTGTGCAGCTCGCTCCTTAGAAGGCCCTCCCTGCTGAAGACACGGGTCCATGGGGGCCTCTCTGCCTTCCCAGACAGGGCAGCGGGCCTGCCCCAGCTCCCACCCGGCCTCGGCTGCCACGGGCTCATCCAGGTGGGGCAGAGTGTGTGTCTACTCTCTGGGGTGAGGGTGACATTCGATGGGCATGGCACCAAGTTCTGCACCAGGACAGAGCCCGAGAACGAAGCTGACACCCCAGTACCTTCTCGCTGTGAGCCCGAGTGTGAACCCTGTTAAAGACAGACAGACGGCTCAGTTCCCGGTGAACCTCAGGCTCCTCCGTGAGAAGCAAGTGCTGGGCCAGCAGACACGTTCTCAGGCCCCAGGATGTCAGGACAGGCCTCAGGGTTTGCACTGCAGAGGCAGGACCCTAAGGGAGCGAGGGCCACACACGCGCTTCCAGAAGACAGGGGGTCTCTGGACGCCCACCTCTGTCAGCATGCCCGCATGGCCTGCGGCCTCATGAGGGGGTCTCTGTAAACTCTCGTTCTGCAGTACATGAACGAGGTGGATTCCCAGAGCAGAGCAATCATGGCCTGCAGACCCCGTGGGGCCTGTGTCCACCTGGACAGGGGCAGACCACTCATTTGCTACAACAAAGCACCAAAGGACGTGGATTTGGGCCGAAACGTCGGGCTTTCCGCCTCCTGGACTGGGGTCCCGAGGGTTACTCAGCCAGGGGACTACAGGAGCAGACGGTGGTGGGGAGGTGCGCGTGGTACAGCCTCTGGTGGTGTCACCCGAGACGGGAGGGTGTGAGCAAGTCCTGAGAAATCACGACGTCTGGCTGGCGCAGAGCTCCCTGCAGGCAGCAGCCGGGCCTCACATCCCCGTGTCTTCACGCTGCTCAGTGCTTGGCACCAGGAGATGTGCCTCCGGGTGGACAAGGCTCAGATGGACCAACAGATGTCCACTCTGAGCGCGATGCAGAAGCAGAACCCCAGTCTCCTGTCCCCGGCCCAGACTCTTCATTCTTAACCAGCTCCCAGGAGGCTGTCACAGAGTCAGGTCTGAGAGCCGCCTGCGCTGTGAACTTCTGGGGACAAGGACCCACCCTGCCCTCTCCTGGGTCTCCCCCAGGAGCTGGCCCAGAGCTTCTACACACAGTGCCATTCAGAAAATGACCAAAACACTGATTAAGGGAAGGAAGGCCGTGTTCCCGTCCCCAGTTATGGACAAAGCTTGTCAGCTCCCAATGACCGAACATTCAAAAGGCCTCAAGCACCAATCTGGGGCCAAGACTTAAACCAGGAGTGAGTGAAAACTGCTAGTCGTGTCCAACTCTTTGCGACCCCATGGACTAAACAGTCCATGGAATTCTCCAGGCCAGAATACTGGAGTGGGTAACCTTTCCCTTCTCCAGGGGATCTTGCCCACTAAGTAATCAAACCTGAGTCTCCTGCATTGCAGGCAAATCCTTTATCAGCTGAGCTACCAGGGTAAGCCAAGAATACTAGAGAGGGTAGCCTATTCCTTCTCCAAGGGATCTTCCTGACCCAGGAATCAAACCCAGGTCTCCCACGTTGCAGGTGGATTCTTTACCAGCTGAGTTAACAAGGGAAGCCCAGGATTTACACCAGCCCCCTTGCAAATAAGGCTGCGAATAAGACTGTTATTGCTTCGAAACAAATTTGAGCACAAAGAATCCACATTCACCTAACAGCCATTCTCTAGGGAATTCCCAGATTTGGCAGAAAACACTGACGATAGAGAAAAGAACCTCCTGTGAGCTAAACAAGGAAAAGCACACAGGAACCATCCCTTGTGTTCACCAGGTGATGTATGGGCAACCTTCAGAGGCGAGCTGGTGAGGGTTTAATTTAGAAATCACTATGACCTCACAGACTCCAACATTATCTGGTGTGTTTTAATCCCCTGCCGTCACAATATTTCCCGATGTTCAATCTGCCCATTTCCGACCCCTTTAAATTGGGCTTCCGAGCAGACTAGGAGAGGTCCCAGCACTCTATATGATGAGATGCTGCAGAGTCTTCTAGAACATTCCTGCCTGACCCTGAGGAGCCTCCTTCCTCGTCACAGGAAATGATACAGAGGCTCCCAGCTGGGGGTGGGGGAGGCGCCAGGGGGCCGGTGTCTGCTTCCCCGGGGTTCGTCACTGGACCCAATAATCTTCGGTGGAGGAGGTCAGAAGAAGGGATTTTACTGCTTTTAAAGAGAACACGTCACAGGTTCATACTGAGTCTTGACTTGTATTTAAGATTCCAGAGCTTTTCCTTCTTTGACGTTATGCTTGATTCTCCTTCGTCTTAGGTGCAAAATCTTATTTCCTATAACATTATCATCACTACTTACTTGCTTTACCCTCATGTATGTATTTATGTGTCATGTGCGTGCATAAGCAATAGCTTCCAGACAGCACTAACGTTAACACTGACAATCTGACTGCCACGTAGAGGTTTAAATCTTTGGCAATTGTTTTCTGTTTGAGATGTCTGCTGCGAGGGCTGAGCGTGCAAACTGCTCAAGAGTCTCCTTGAAGTCATGTTTCTCCGTGTCACTGGGGCCACCAACCAGAGATACAGCGAGGTCCGTTTTTTACATCTTAATTTTGCTCATGCTTTTTAAGGCCCACTTGCTTAGAGTTTTGTAATTGTGAAAAGCGGAACGTGATGCCACAGTAAAGACCTCGACCGAGCTGCGTTTGGAAAAGTCGGGTGGCACACTTGCCCCCAAACACCGCCCCTCCTCCCCGGAAGTCACACCTTTCCCAGCGGCATCTGGCTTGCCTTTTCACTGGCCTTTCTCTTTTGTCTGCAATATAGGTAAATGCACATGTGCTCACTAAAACCTGTGTGTGTCTGTCTGTCTGTACATGTGTCTGTTCATAGTTTCTCAACCAACTGACCAACAAGAGACGGAGCCCACGCAGTCTGTGCCTTTTCCCTGCCGTTAACGATGTGGCCGCGAGCCCTGCAGCCACACGAGGGAAGCGCGCCCCGCTGCGCCCACTGTGAGGAGCCGTGCGCCAGCCCCCAAGCATCAGTCGAGCTGCCCAGGCTGAGGGACGCCCACGGGGCTGCGGGCCCTTTGCGACCACAGGCAGCCCTCTAACGGGTAGGCCCTGTGGACACTGTGTTTTGTATTTCCTTCAGCTTGTCTTCTGGATTGTTCCTGGGCCAGCAGGTAAGAGCCCGTGTTGCTGGTGAAAGCAGTGATCAGCCCCTGGGTGTTCTTACCGGCCCAGCTGCTGACCTGCTGCGGCCTGTCCTCCCCTCCCTGTGGTCTGCCCGCCCCTCCTATCAGCTTCCTGGACCCAACTAGCGGCTGACGGCTCCCCTTGGGCGGGCGCTGGAGAACCTCGCCCCTTGTACAAACACAACTCCACCCACACAGGAGGCACCAGTAGTCAAGAACCCGCCTGCCAACGCAGGAGACGTTAAGAGATGTGGGTTTGACTGCTGGGTTTGGAAGATCCCCTGGAGGAGGGCATGGCAACCCACTCCAGCGTTCTTGCCTGGAGAATCCCAAGGACAGAGGAGCCTAGCAGGCTAGGGTCCATAGGGTCACAAGAGTTGGACACGACTGAAGCGACTTGGCACGCACACACGCACGTGTACAGGTGGTGCTAGGGGTAAAGAACCCGCCTGCCAACACAGGAGATGTAAGAGATGCGGGTTTGATCCCTGGGTCGGGAAGATCCCCTGGGGGAGGGCACGGCAACCCACTCCAGTGTTCTTGCCTGGAGAGTCCCATGGACAGAGGAGCCTGGCGGTCTGCAGTCTACAGGGTCAGACACAACTGAGCGATTAAACAACAAACACGAGCATTGCGGCATACACACCAGACGCTCAGGGGGACAAGGGCCTCGGGGCTGTTTTCTCACTAAACCATTTGTTTTGAGATAACTGTATATTGACACTCAGGCGCAATAAATAATACTGATAATAATAACTACAGAGATTCCCCTGTCCCTGCTACCTAGTTAGGGGCAGTCCTTCTGATCTTCAGAAAAGGAGGCTGATCAGCTCCCTGGTCTGGGCCCCAGCCCCTCACACGGGGACAGAAGGGCGGAGGCTCACAGACACGTCACACTCGTCAGACATCGCACACTCGGCACCGGTGTGCTGAAAACGTTCAACCTGGGGGTACGCACGACTTTATCCTCACTGTGTAAATGAAGATTCACATGCTTTGCACGTTCACCAGGGCACACCTGCGTGGAGGCGGGATGCACACGGCCGTGTGACTTCCTCTAAACAGAGTCCAGCTATTCTCCCTTCTCTGGGTTCCTGGTAAGTAAAGATTAACTCAACGGTAAAAATTATACCGTTCGGATCCTTGGCCATTATTTTTTTCTGTTTGGTAACTGGTACACTGATAAGAGAGAATTAAAGCTCTCCATTACAACTGTAATCTTTCTATCAGATCCTGGCTTTATGTTTTCTTATCTCCGTGACTTAGGACATATATTTTGAATATTATTTTACTGCAATAAAACGGCCATCTTTAATTAACTCAACACAATTTCCCTTAGTCTTCTTAATCTTATCATTCCTGTTTTGCTTCTGCTTGAGTTTCGATCGGCAGAGCTTTGCCCAGCATTTTATTTCTAATCCTTTTATGTCCCCAAAGGAAGAACAAATGCTAGGAAGGAAAATTCAAGCAAAATCTGACAAATATACTTTAAGATTACATGAATGAAATATTCATCGAATCTCTGGGTATTTAAAATAATATTTTTGGTGCTCAATTTTACTTTTTGGAAAAACTTCATTCATGACCAACCAAATACTTTTATATTTTGCTATTTTTAGTAAAATTGGTTAGCTAAATTGCTTAATTTAGCTAAATATTGAGTTAATACAAAATATGTCTTAAATACATGGGAATAAAAGCATACCAGCGGAACAAGAATTCTTCGGCTTACCATCCACTGCTGGAGAGAAAAACTAAGCGCTCAGTGCGGAAGCTTCCCCATAGCCAGCCCGGCCCTCTGCTTGAGGCTGCAGCCCTTGGAGAGTAAACGTCATCCCCGACCATGTTTATCGGTTCCTCGACTTCCCGAATCTTTGCACCACAGTTGTTTCCTTCTGGATCTGAACTTTAGATAAATGTAACACAAAGTGTGTGAACCGAGGACTTTTACTTCATTGAACACCGTGTCCCTGGGACTTGTCTGGTGACCCAGTGGCTAAGACTCTGTCTTCCCAATGTAAGGGCCCAGGTTCAATCCCTGGTCAGGGAGCCAGATCTCACGTGCCACAGCCAAAAATTCACACACTGCAACTAAAGATCCCGCATGCAGAAACAACAATAACAAATCCCACATGCCACAATGAGGATCGAAGATGCCTTGTGCTGCAACCAAGGTGGAGCCAAATAAAACACAAACAGCACGTCCCTGAGATACACGGCGGCTGCCTCACAGGCTGCAGGTCACTGCTGGTGTCCATCGCCTCAACGAGGCTCCAGTTTCTTCACCCACACTACTGCCGACGGGTCTTTAGTCTCCTCCCTTTCCTGCTGCTACAGATCAGTACCGCTGGAATGCCTGTGCACACCCAGGAGTCTTTCTAGACCACCCTGTGCTCTGGAACCAGGGAGGGCCACCCCAGCACCCGACCCAAGAGGCGGCTGGGAGGGGCCCAGTGATCTGCACGTCTCACAGCTCCCAGCGCTGCTGCAGCCGCTGGCCAAGGGCACTGTGAGGACCTCTGCGCCGTGCAGAGTTCTCTGCAGTGATGGGAGGGCCTTAGGTCTGCACGGTGTAGTTGGCAGCCACCAGCCACAGGGGAGCCCTGAGTACTTGAAAGGTGGCTGGTGGAACTAGGGAACTCAATGTTTCAGTTCTTCACATTCTCAATAATATTCATTTAAACGGCCACATGTGGCTCGTGACAGTGTAGCTCTGAGTGCAAATAACCCAGGAGTGGAATACCTGGGGGAGAAGAATGGGTTTCTTCCAACTTCCCAGGAAAAGGCAAGTTAGTGTTTGAAGAGTTTTTACTAGTTTACGCAATGTATATGACGGTCTCACGGCTCTACAGCCTCGGTCCTCCCTAGAGTGTGGTATTTTATCTTTACACTTAAGCAGGAGGTCCTTAAACCCTCCCTGATAACAGGCGCACACACACACAGCTGGGCAGGAGGGTCCTGGGGTGGACAGGGGCTGCTGCTGAGCACCCCAATCCCAAGGACAGTGCCCTCTGGGGACGCCTGACTTATTCAGACGGCTCTCCCCTTCACCTCACTGCCTGCAGTGGACATTTCCTTCTGTCCCAAGAACTTGGTAAGGCCTCAAAACTGAAGCTCAAGCTCGAAAGATTAAAAAAGCAGGAACGGCCCTGGCGGTCCAGCGGTTAAGACTCCGCACTTGCACTGCAGGGGGAGCGGGCTTGGTCCCTGGTCAGGGAATTAAGGTCTCGGATGCTGCAAGGCGAGCCAGGAAAACGGTGTCAGTGTCCCCTCACTCTGGTTTCGTTTTGTTTATGGTTTGGGGAATTTTTTTAAAAAATATTTCTAGCCAGTATTTTAAGATTTTCATTAACTGTTTTGCGTGTATAATTTACATAAGGAGAAAAACAGAAGCCTAAAAATACTGCCTGATGAGTTTTGAGAGTTGGACTGTGAAGAAGGCTGAGCGCCGAAGAATTGATGCTTTTAAACTGTGGTGTTGGAGAAGACTCTTGAGAGTCCCTTGGACTGTAAGGAGATCCAACCAGTCCATTCTGAAGGAGAACAGCCCTGGGATTTCTTTGGAAGGACTGATGCTAAAGCTGAAACTCCAGTACTTTGGCCACCTCATGCGAAGAGTTGACTCATTGGAAAAGACTCTGATGCTGGGAGGGATTGGAGG
>NW_011476462.1:237589-241258 GCF_000754665.1 Bison bison bison | reverse complement strand
CAGCCTGGGATTCTTGGAAGGACTGATGCTAAAGCTGAAACTCCAGTACTTTGGCCACCTCATGCGAAGAGTTGACTCATTGGAAAAGACTCTGATGCTGGGAGGGATTGGAGGCAGGAGGAGAAGGGGACGACAGAGGATGAGATGGCTGGATGGCATCACTGACTCGATGGACATGAGTCTCAGTGAATTCCGGGAGTTGGTGAGGGACAGGGAGGCCTGGCATGCTGCAATTCATGGGGTCGCAAAGAGTCGGACATGACTGAGCGACTGATCTGACCTGATCTGATCTGATGAGTTTTGACGAGTAAATGCACTGGGGGAATCAACATCCGTGGGAATAAAAACGTGCCCTTCCAGGCGTCCTGCAAGGCCAGGGCAGGCAGAGGAACCCACTGTAGGGAGCCGCCTCCCTACTGCCCATTTGGCCAGGTCTGAGACGCACCTAAATGAACGCACACGGCATGCACTCTTGTGACTGGCTTTCACCGGGAACACAGTGCTTTCGATTCATCCTCCTCATCGCTGAAACCACTCCCCCGTATGAACTTGTTACCCACCTCCTGCTGACACTCGAGCTGTTTCCAGTCTGGGCTGCTGTGAACAAAGCCGCTCTGACCACTCTCCTACAAGTTGTGTGTGTGTGTGTGTGTACAAAACATCGATGTTCATTTCCCTGTGTAAAGACCTGGGAATGGAGCCACTGGGTCAGAGGGCAGATATATGTTTAGCTTTATAAGAAACTGCCACTCTTCCTGATGGCATTACCATTTAATATTCCACCAGCCAAGAGGAAGAGTTCACGTACTTGCCAGTATTTAGTGTTGCCAAATCTTTTCAATTTAGCCACTCTGGTGAGTGTGCAGTGGTGTCTCATGGTGGTCTGATTTGTATTTCTCTGATGACTAATGATGTTGAGGACTTTTTCAAGTGTTTATTGGCTATTCATCTATCTTCTGTTGTCAAATGTCTGAGTCTTTTGTCCATTTTTTAATTGAGCTATTTGTCTTTGTAGTATTGAGCCATGGGAATTTTTGTACGCCCTAGATAGGAGTCCTTTGTCAAATACATGCATGATAAATATTTCCTCCCAGCGTGTCTCTCCCTGTTCTGGACTCTCCCTGGTTCCACTGATCTATTATCCAGCCTCATGTCAACACCACACTGTCCTGATTACTGCAGCTTTGTGGTGCGCCTTGAAATCAGGACGCTCAGCCCTCCATCTTAGTTCTCCTTCAACAAGATGCTGTGAATTCTGCAATCTTAGGTCCTACGCACCTCCAGATACATCTTAGAGTAAACTTCTTAGTTTCTACAAAAAAGCTTGGTAGAATGTGATTCAGAGTGCCCTGACTCTCACATCAATTTGAGGAGAATTAATATCTTAACAATGTCTTTCAGCTTGTAAACATGGTGTATTTATTTCACCAAGTATTTCAACTTCTCTCAGCAACGTTTTGCGATTTTTACTGTAAAAATCTTAAGTGTCACTAGTTAAAATTAAACCTAGGGGTTTTAATGAATTTCATGTTAGCATAAGTGGTACTGGTCTCTAAACTCCACCTTCTAATTCTTCATTGTGAATACACAGACACTGTTCATTTTGCATATTAATCCATATCCAGCATCTTTATTCATTCTCCTTCCTCTTTATCCTCGCCTCCTTCTCCTTCTTTTGTCAGACTCTTTAGGATTTTCTATATACGCAATCCCTAAGGACTTTTAGTTTCCAATCATTACACTTTTTATTTCACTTTCATTCTTGACTGCCCTGGTTAGACCTTCAAGTACAATACTGAATAAAAGTGGTGAGAGGAAATATTCCTGCCTTTTCTCAACTTAGGGGGAAGCATTTGACAACTTTACCATTAACATGAGGCAAGCTGCAAGGTTTTTAGATGCCCTTTATCATCGAGGACACTTCCCTCTGTTTCTAGTTTAGTGAGAGTTTTCTTAGTGAGTGGGTGTCTAATTTTGTCAAATGCTTTCTCTCCATGTTCTGACATGATCATCTGATTTTCCCCCTTGTCCTGGTACTGTGATCAATTACATTGATTTTTTTATCGTTACACCAACTCTGCATGCCTGCAATAAATCCCCTTGATTGTGATGCACCATTATTTTGATAATTTACTCGATTCAATTTGCTAAGGCTCTGTCAAAGATTGCTGCAACGTTTGTTACTTAAGGTATCGGTTTATAATTTCTGTTCTTACAATGCCCTTGTCTCATTTTGGTATCTGAGTTATGCTGACTAATAAAAAGAGCTAAGAAGTGTTCTTTCTTCCTCTACACTCTGAATCTCTGTAAGATTGGTATTATTTCTTCCTCAGGTATTTGAAAAGTTCACCAGTGAAGTCATCTGGGCCTGCAGCTGTAGGAAGGTTTTCAATTACAAAAGCCATTTCTTAAATGAACATGGGGCTTTTCAGGCTTCTTATTTCTTCCTGTGATCCTTCGGGAATCTGTCCGTTTCCTCTAGGTTGCTAATGTTACTGTTATGAAGTTGTTAATAACATCCCCTCATCATTTTTCATCATTTTTCAGTATCTGTAGGATGTGTAGTGATGTCTCCTCTTCTTCACCGTAGTGGTCTCTCATCTGATCTTTTTTTTTTCTTTTTTTCCCTTCATCTTGATTAGCCTAGCTGGAGATTTTTCAGTGTTGCTGAACCTTTTATTAAACCCACTTTCTATTTTTATTTCCTCTACTGTTGGCCCATCTTCTATTGTACTGATTTTTGCCCTTTTCATTTTGATTTCCTTCCCTCTGCTTACCTAGAAATTAATTTCCTTTTTTTTTTTTTCAAGATTCTGAAGGGAGAAACTAAAATGACTGATTTTAGATCTTTCTTCTTCTCTGATGGGTACACTGACAGCAATGTGGCAGCTCTCCAAGCACCGTTTTAGGTGCATACTACAAATTCAAATGTTACATTTTTATTATTCATCCAGTTAAAATATTATCTGATTTCCTTCTGATTTCTTTGACTCAAGGATTCCTTGGTAAGTATGCTAATTCTCGCAAATTTGGAGAATTCTAGACATCACTCTTACGGCTTTCTAACTTAGTTCCATCATGGTTGGATAACACACTCTGTACAATTTCAATTCTTTAAAATTTTCAGACTTATTTTACGGCCCAGAAAATAAACTGCTGTGGTTACTGGCCACTGTGTACTTGAGAAGAATGTGGTTAGATATCCCAACTCATTGGATTATTAACAAACCCCAGCAAAGTACCTGATGCTACTTCTATCTCCTGTATCTTTACAGATCTGGGCCTACTTTATCAGTCACTGGAACAGAACAACTGAAATCTCCAGCTACAGTTATGTCAGGTATTGCAGGGGTATTAATAGCCATTAATGTCTTTCTGCGGTAATGGCTCCATTTTCTGGCTCCCACATTATGTAGCTGCTGTCATCTAAGTGCTAAGTGCTGCCCGGAGTAGAAAGTTAACAGGGAAGACCATCCCTTCCTCCACCCCCACCCGAGAGCCTAGCCTGAGGCAGAGGTGTGTGTGGCTGTCTCCGGCTCATCCTTCGTCCAAGTGTCTGGCCTGTCAGTCTGGCTGCACCTAAGTGCCCGGCTCTGCACTCCTGACCTGCGAGGGCCACAGACTCCATCTGCCCCAAGTGTCTGCTCAGATCCAAGCCTAGAGACTGGC
>NW_011476462.1:236752-237489 GCF_000754665.1 Bison bison bison | reverse complement strand
CCCTCCCCGCCTCCCCTCTATTGTTTCCTGGCCTCCGGGATGTCTCTGCTGTCCTGCTGGGTCCCTCCCCGCCTCCCCTCTATTGTTTCCTGGCCTCCGGGATGTCTCTGCTGTCCTGCTGGGGTCCCGCAGTACAGGTCTGTCTTTGATAGACAGTAAGCGTTTCTGGGTGACCTGAGGATCCTGAGATCTGCGGGTCACGTGACACGCCGTATTTCAAATTCCTGTTGCTGCTGTTTGGGCTTCCCAAGGGACGCAAGTGGTAAAGAGCCTGCCTGCCGATGCAGGAGGCGCGAGAGGCGTGAGAGGCGTGGGTTCGATCCCGGGTCAGAAAGATCCCCTGGAGGCCATGACAACCCACTCCAGTGTTTGTACCTGGAGAACCCCATGGACAGAGCAGCCTGCCGGGCTGCAGTATACGGGATCACAGGGAGTCGGACGCGACCGAAGCAACTTGGCGCGCACAGTGCTGTTTGGTCGCTAAGCTGTGTCTGACCTTTTGTGTCCGCATGGACTGCAGCCCGCCAGGCTCCCTGTCCATGGGTTTTCCAGGCAAGAACACTGGAGGGGGTTGTCATTTCCTTCTCCAGGGCATCTAAAGCTCAGCACGCTTTAAATAAGGCCGTGTTGGACCGACACGGTAAGTGACGTGGGGTCTGAGTTCTCTAGAACTCCTGGGTTTGCCCCTGGGCTCTGGACTGCCCCCTCTTCAGTCTGATTTATCCAGCAGGCAGTGA
>NW_011476462.1:225948-236652 GCF_000754665.1 Bison bison bison | reverse complement strand
AACAAGGGCTGGATCTCACTGGCCTCTGTGCTCCTCCCCATCCCCACTGGCCAGCCCAACATAGAGCAGATGCTCCCCAGAGTCCTGATGGACGGGCTGGAAGTGCAGGCGGGGGCTGGAGGGGGAAGCTCCCAAACATCCAGCCGAGGCCCCTGGGCTTCCTCTGACGGCAGGAGAGGCGCCAGTGGAGGGGATTAGGTGGGAAGCAGCGGGGCAGCTGCCCGGGTGGATGGAGCTTCTGAGGCCCCCAGGACCAACTGGACAACAGGACTGAGGCAGCTCCGCCTGCAGGGTCCCGCCTCTCCCCTGAGCAGCTATCACAGCGCAGCTTAAAGAAGCTGATGCTGAAGTGTGTAAAGAGAGAGTATTAGACGGACTGCATATGACTCTTCGTCCAAACCTATACAAAAAGCTAAATTATTCACTTGAGTGGATGTAGCTTGGGAACAATGAGAGACACATTTCACAAATGAGCCTCTTTCTCTCCAGAGAAAAGACTATGGGGCTGCCCGGGAAGGGTCAAGACTCAGAATTAACAATGAGCCTGCTTCCGGCGCCTCCTGAGTTGTCATGGTGACACCGCCAACTGGAAACGGCTGACATCCGCCGGGGCTGTCCCCAAGTTCTCCTAGTAGACGTGGCGACGTGTGGGGGAGACAAGAGTGAGCACAGGTGCCACCCGGGCCACCCCACCCAGTGCCACCTGGAGCTCCACCTAAGCCACACCCCGGCAGGATCCCGGGACATCAGCACCACCACGCTCACCGCTCCGGGAGGACACAGTCGGCACGTCAAGTCTGAATCGCTGTCTTTCAATATGTGCGCTTTACACAACCCCCATGCAGGGATGCTCCCGAGGCCCACCGAGAAGCAAAGGGCTGTCTGCCCCTCACTAGCTTTCCTCCAGAGAAGGCAGTGGCACCCCACTGCAGTACTCTTGCCAGGAAAACCCCATGGGCGGAGGAGCCTGGTGGGCCGCAGTCCATGGGGTCGCTAAGAGTCGAACACGACTGAGTGACTTCACTTTCACTTTTCACTTTCATGCACTGGAGAAGGGAATGGCAACCCACTCCAGTGTTCTCGTCTGGCGAATCCCAGGGACGGGGGAGCCTGGTGGGCTGCCGTCTGTGGGGTCGCACAGAGTCGTACACGACTGACGCGACTTAGCAGCAGCTTTCCTCAGCCTGCAGAGGGGTCTGAGTGCCTGTGTCCGCTCTGTTCACGTCTCGCCCTCCCAGCTGCCGGCCTGTGGCCTGGCTGTCAGGTCACCTCCCCACAACCAGCACTGTGATCGGCTGGGAACTGCTAGTCCTTTAACTAGTCCCAGTCCTGGGTGTTCACTGGAAGGACTGATGCTGAGGCTGAAACTCCAGTGCTTTGGCCACCTGATGCGAAGAGCTGACTCATTGGAAAAGACTCTGATGCTGGGAAAGATTGAGGGCAGGAAGAGAAGGGGACGACAGAGGACGAGATGGTTGGATGGCATCACTGACTCCATGGACATGGGTTCGGGTGAACTCCGGGAGTTAGTGATGGACAGGGAGGCCTGGCGTGCTGCAGTCCATGGGGTCACAAAGAGTCGGACACGACTGAGCGACTGAACTGAACTGAACTGAGTCTTTTAACCACAGCCTCTTATGGCTCAAAACTATGTTGGCAGGACTCCCCTGTGGTCCAGTGGCTAAGCCTCCACGCTCCCAACACAGGGGGCCTGGGTTCAATCTCTGGTCAGGGAACTAGACCTCCCAAGGCAACTAAGAGTTTGCATGATGCAACCAAAGATTCTGTATGCTGTGAATAAACAATCCTGGCATAGCCAAATAAGTAATTTAAAAAATAAACAAAAAACCCCCAACACCATCTTGGCAGAACTCTCTAGAACAATCCCCTGAAAGGGGCCAAGGAAGGTTCGTGTGAGTAATGGGAACTTTCTGCCTTCGACTCTGGGGTCTGGTCTTCCCTGCTCCTCTGCTGGGATTCTGTGATGTTCCAAGCAGAAAAGCCGGCAGGATGGATCCCCAGCAAGGTATGAGGTTCTTGTGTTAATAAAGGTGCCAACGGCACAGAATAGATTCAGTGCTTCAATACCTTGAATAAAAACTGTTGTGTTCTGCAGCCTGGAACAACATTATGCAGTTGTGGCTTCCACAAAGTACATGATTTCCTGTTTCCTTGTGAGTTTTCTGGGTCACATATATTTCCTCACCGAGTCTACACTTCTGCTTCAACTGTTAGAAGAGTCTTTCGGTATCATTTTTCCTGGAATAATTTGTTATCCATCATTTTTATGGCAGCATTAAATTTTAAGAGAGAATTGAGAGGGATAGAAAATCTATCACATATTTCCAGCCCCCAGAGAAAGCCTTTAATAAATTTAGAACCTTTCAGTGCTACATTGTGATCTGACCCCAGGAGCAGGAGGCTGCCTGGGGCCATCTGTCCTTCCTGCGGGGCTTGGGGTCCCTCTGCAGCAGAGGACCGCCCCCTGGCCCCCAGCTGGCAGAGCAGAGCCCGGCCTGCAGACCCAGACTGCAAGACACGGCTCAGGAGAGGCACAGAGCCCGGGGGCTGGGGGGGGTGGGGAGGGGGCGACAGGGCGGCGTCACCCTCCCCTGGAGCCAGGCCTGGCAAGTGTTCACCAGCGTGCCCTACAGGACACCGGGCTAAGCGGTCCCCACCACCTCCCCGTGCAGCCCTCGGCGACGCCGGCGTGCCAGGCTGTGCGTGTGTGTGGGCACGGAGCCCCGCCCGGAGGCTAGTGCGTGCAGGGGTGAGGACAGTGACCCCATGAAGAAGCAGGGGCACTAAAGGGCTCCAGCAAAGCGCTGTGGGTGAAGGGAAGCGGCGGTGCCTGCATCTGAAACCTGGTGGAAAACACCACTCTGCTGAGCCAACTTGAAGGTCACTTCCAGCTGAGTGTGGGATGGGGCGCTGCACTCCTGAAGCCAGGAAGGCCCTGTGGGGACGCTCCGGGGACTGTTTCAGGATCACACAGGACCCACGGGCTGGGGAGGAGGGAAGGAGACAGAGGCTGGACCGATGGACCCTGAGTCTTAGTCTCTCCAGGCAGCTGCACAGCCTCCCTTCCCTGCAACCCCGCCCCCCAGCCCCTCCCCAGCCTCCTGGGCTCTGCCCCCACTTCCCTCCAGTTCCCAGAGCTCAGGCGTGTCCCCTCAGCCCATGTCTCCACCTCAGTGTGCCCTCCACGAGCAAGCACACTTCTGTGCGCACGCGCAGAGGGTCTCTGAACACCCACGCCGTCCCCATGCACCCAGAAGCGTGAGGCTTCATCCAGTGACACTCTTAAAGCCCGGGGGCAGGGCACAGCTCCAGCACCTAACTGAGCCTGTCATCTGCAATCGGAGAGGCAGCCGGCCTCAGGGGAGGGAGGCTGAGCCGGCCAAACGCGCTTCTCATCAGAGCCCCCCGCCCCCCCAACCCCTGGACTCACCAGGAGGCCGCATGGAGGGAAGATTGATGTCCGCATCATAGGGCTCTTTGGACAGGGAGATTCAAATGAGGAAATAACTTTTATTTATTAGGACTCGCCGGTTTGTTTTCCTCTTTCCCAGAACTTCGGCAAACCACAGCCATAAAGCATCAGCAAGTGTTTCTGGGCTGACAGATCGCATCACGGGGTGATGAACGGACAGAGCTCCGTTTAAAAGGAAATAACGGAAGTGGCAGGTGGACCCCTTTCCCTCCAGCCCTGGGCTAAGGGTTTCCCCCTTTAATTCTGACGGTGAAAGCCAAGACCCAAGGTAAGGTGCAGGGAAGCCCCCGGGGGCAGGCCTGCAGGTCACGAGGCGCGGGGAGGAGAGAGGGCCGGCAGCAAACGGCAGCAGAGGAGCGCCAGGGACCAAGGACCACACGGGCGGCTGCGGACTCAGCAGTCCAGCGGGAGGCCCGGCCCCAGGAGCCAACCCGCAGCGGCTCCGTGGCCGGGAGGCCGCGGCCGGCCCTGAGCCCCCGAGGACCCGCTGAAGGTGCAGGTGGGCCCGGACGGCCCTGAGAGCCAAGGAGTGACGCAGGCGCTTACGACGGCGGCTGCCGCCCTGGTCCCTCATGAGCGGCTTTATTCTTTCACTAGGGCTCCGTTCTTTTCTCCAGGAGCTCAGGAGACTGGCTTCCAAAGTGAGTTTGAAGTCACTCATTAAAAAAAAAAAAAGCCTCAGTATAGGGTTAAAATTTAACATCAGTAATCTTAAAAAATGTTGATACCAAGGCTTCCCTGTTGCCCCCAGTGGGTGGGGCTCCGTGCTCCCAACGCAGGGGGCGCGGTTTCAAGCCCCGGTCGGGGGAACTAGACCCTGCATGCCACAGCTAAGACTTGGCACAGCCAAAGAAACAAACAGAAACGTTTACATCTTCAGATTCCCAGGAACGGAATTGCTGGGACGTCTTTGGGGTGCAATTCACAGTAACCTTGAATCCAGGGAAGCACGTGGGTGGACATGGGGGCGGTCAGGGCAGCAGTGGTTCCTCCCAGCGGTGGGATCCTATGGGGGCGGCGATGCTGGCCAGGAGCTTAAGGCTGGTGGAGCTCAAGCATGCTTGCAGCATTCAAAGACGGACTCGACCGCTGTCTGCGGGAGCCCGACGCCCAGAGCACTGCAACCAGGGCTGAGAGTCAGGATGGCGGGAATGCACGTTCTGTCGGGTTAGCCTGTCCTGGGGGACTGTGGACGCAGAGGTCAGCCAGGGCCTGACAGGGCGGGGGGGGACCTCCCACCCGGACCGCTCACTTCAACAGCAGGCAGGCTGGCTGGTGGCAAGGTTCATCCGGGGATCAAACCCACAACACAAGTAAGGAGAGCCCGGGGATGCTCTGCTGAGATTCTTTCAGCTGGGTGCAAACACCCAGAATTTCACTTGGTAATTTAGCCAAATTAACTCCTCTAAAAACTTGCTTCTGAAACTTTTGTTGTATTATTCGATTTTGCAGTTGGAGTTATTTTAACAATGTACAATATAATTAGCCACTTAATGTCATTAAGAAAATTTATGAGCCTTTCTGAGTTGAAAAACAGCCCGAAATGGTATTTATGAGCTACCCAGGACTAAAAATAGGACCCCACTGCCTCCATGAAACATGCTTAAAAAAAAAATGCAGTCACAAATAATATGTCTAATTATGTATTAAACTAATTCTCGCCTTCACCTTTCGAATTTCTAAACTCCTTACCTCATGTATCATTTTAATTATTTTTCCAGTTCATTCCCAGGGAAACTGGCTGATGGGGAATTAATTAATGAGTCCAATAAAGAGGCTGCCTGCATTGTTCCCACCACAATCTGAGCCCTGGCCTCATTTGCATGTCTCCTTGTCTTCTAAACAATAGCGCTGCTGAGATTTCGGCATGAAATTGTTAGCTCATTAAAGAGGACACAATTGTATCCATTTCCACAGATATTCATCAATTATCACATCTCCCTGCAACACAAGTCCATGAATAGAGAAACCACCGGGGTTTCTGGCCCCAGGGTTTGAGAGACAGTTACCCTGCAGATTCCACTTGAGGACATGATTCCGGGTCATCCAGCCCAGGACACGTCTCTCATGAAAGTCCCCGCAAGGCATGGGGGAGACTGGCGGCCACGCCTGGAGGCCCTGCCCCTTCCCGGCCCCACGCTGCGCTGCGCACCCTTCCCCGGGGGAGGCTGGCTCCCCTGAGGGCCGAGTGCCATTCTGCTGTACCCCAAAGATGCTGGCAGAGGGGAGGAAGGGCCTGGGGAAACAGGGTCCTCTCCCCGAAAGTGGGCCGCGCACGGGGCCCAGCCGGCCTGCGGCGGTGCCTGCCCCCGCAGCCTGGCACCCAGACCTCTGCCCGCAAAGCCCCCCACTGCTGGCCTGCGGGAATACAAGGGGCAGGAGGACAGAGTCTGCAGGCGGCCTGCACGGCGGAGCACCCTCCCAGCCACCCCCGTCTCACACCTTCTAAGGCTGCATAGAAGGGGCACCTTCCCTCTGTACCCACGCGCCCGAAGGTCCCGAGGCGGGAGGCGCTGGCTCCCTTGTACTTTAGTGTCCGGCACGAGCAAGAATCTGCCTGCAATGCAGGAGACCTGGGTTCGATCCCTGGGTTGGGAAGTTCCTCTGGAGAAGGGAATGGCAATCCACTCCAGTATTCTTACCTAGAAAATTCCATGGACAGAGGAGCCTGGTGGGCTGCAGTCCATGGGGTCGCAAAGAATTGGACACAACTGAGCGACTAACACACACACACACACACACAAGCACTAGAACCAGTCCAAGAGGGAACAGACAGACAGATGGACAAGTGTGCTTCAGAGAGACAAGACCAGAAAATGTCCCCATCCACCCCAGCTTCGAAGGCAGACCCGGAAGAGCCTTAAGAGGAGCTGTCTGTGTGCACGCGTGTGTCTGTGTGGTCTGTTTCTTTCGAGTTGCTACATAAACACGCCCAGCCCCTTCCCGAGGCCCTGGCTCCAGCCCAGCACCTCTCCTGCTCCGGCCTGACCCCTGAGGACGCACTGGAAGGATGGGCCTGGCCTTCCAGAAGCAACTCCGAGAACCTGGGGGCGGTCAGCTGGCTGCTTGGCCCGCTCTGCGCCAAGTCCAGGTTTCACTGTGTCCACTCGGAGGGAAGCCTCGCGGGGAGGAGAAAGGCCCGTCTGCCCTGCACGTGCTGGTGCCCACCTCTGCAGGCCCTGCCCTCCCCCACCCCGGCCCATGAGTCTCGCCGCCTCAGCACTAGGATGAGGAAGGGAGGAGGCAGGATCTGACTCAACGCCTGAAACTGCGGCACTGGGGCCACCTTCTGGCATCTGCCTTCTCCTCTACAGTCCGGGAAGGAGGTTCAGAGGAGATTTTAAAACGGGCTGGCATCAGGCAGGGCCGAGCAGGGACAGGGACATGGGCAGAGGGCCTGTAGGCACAGTGCCATCCAATTCAAAACAGCAGAACGCCTCCAAAGCTTTGCGATTGCCCGTCCAGAGCGAGCACTGAAAGCCACCAGGCAGAGTGGCCGGGGCGAGAGCAGAGGCTCCGCTGGGCTCTGAGGCCAAGTCCAGCAAGCAGGTGGGCTTTCCTCGCCGCCCCAGGGGCACACCGGCTCCATGGGAGACTCCTGGGGTGAGCCCCAGGCAGGCCCAGCCCTCTGAGATCCGAGTAACTGTCCTGCACACACGTGCTGAACACACTCTCCGTGTGTCCCACACCTCCCAGCACGGGGTGGCTGTGGACAAGGCCTTGCTTCTGATCCCGGGTCCAGTCATCTGCTGGACCTGGTCCTCACACGTGTCCAGGGGTCTCCAAGTCAGTGGGTCCAAAGTGCAGCTCAGCATCTCTGCAGAATCCGTCCATTCACCCTCTGTCCCCCAACCCCACCACAGGCTGCTGCCAGACACGCGGGATGGCTGTGGACTCCAAGAAAGGAGCAGGAAGTGGTCGTGGGTCCATGGGCCCTCTGCCTGAGGACCTGAGGTTGCTTGCTTAAGACCAAACACCGAAACCTGGAGGCTCCTGGCCCCAGGAGCCAGGGATAAAACTGGGCAAGAGAAGGCCCGTCACATTTGGGATGAGGCTCCAGTGAGCAATCTCGCCTGGAAGGAGGCTCTCCCTGCACCGCCCCGGTGCTCGGGTGCAGACGGAAGGCAGGGCAAGGCGGAGACGTCCAGATCTTTAACATTGCCGCCCCTAAAATCAGGGGGGAATCTGAAGAATCTCCAGGAATCTGTACAGTGAGGCAGGGCTAAGGTCAGACTCAACAATACCCTTCACTGCTAACTGAGACTCCCCTCCTGTCTGACAGCAGTGACAGGCCCTGAGAACCGCCTCTCCATGATGGCAGAGATGAATGTGAGCGGTACGTTTTTCTAAAGACGCTGTCAGCTACAGGAAAGAAAGACGCCTCTAGAGTTAACATTTTTCTCTTGTGAAATTTAATTAAAAGCAGCTCGTTCCTGATACCTTATCGCGCCCGAGATCCCCAGGATAATGGAGACAAAGCCCCTCGAGGTAACTCTCGGTTATGGAACCCCAGACGCCTGGCTTCAGTTTCATGGTGACGGGGACTGCACAGGGGCTCAGCTTGGGTCACTGCGGGGCAGGCCAGGCCCCGGCTGGCCCCTGAAGCCACGGACGTCTACTGATAAGAGGGTGCTCACAGCCATAAGGGCTTTGTGTCCCCCTGAAAACGGAGTACCATTTCTGTATTTAAAATGCCACCAGGCGAAATGGATCCAATTGAACCATTTGCTCCTTCCTGACATGGACCACAATGAGCCGAATAGCTCAGTCTGAGCAGATGCTGGACAGCGGTTCTGTGCTCCTGGCCCCGTGTTTACTGAAGCCAGACCAGCCCCAGAGCCACCCGCGGCGCTCTGAGCGCTGGCCTGCTCTGCACGGGACCGAGGGGTAGGCCAGTACCTGCTCCTCCCCAGCGTGCCCACCAGGCTTGGGGCCAGGACAGCCCATCTGCTTCACCATGTCCCCGGAAAGCCAACGTCAGGTCCCAACCCCGGGCGACCTGTGAGCACGACCTTGCTGGGAAACAGGGTCTTTGCAGATGCCGTTAAGATGAGGCCACAGACTGGGGTCCATACCAGAAAAGGGAACTCTGGAGGCAGGCACACGGGGAAGAAGTCCCGTGGTGACCGAGGCCAGGACTGCGGTGCTGCGTCCACCAGCCAGGGAATGCTGGGGACCGCCGGGGGCCCCGGAGGCTGGGAGAGCCTCCAGAAGGAGCGAGGCCTTGGCCGATCGGAGAACTGAGACCCCACGCCGCTCGGCACGAGGCCAGAAGACTAAGCAAACTGCCGTTGTTGGGACGTCCCCTAGCAGTCCAGGCGTGAGACTCTGGGCTCCCGACACAGCGGCCCTGGTTCAAGCCCTGGTCAGGCATCCAGAGCTCACAAGCCGCACACTGGGCTCAAACGGAAAGAGAAGGAAGTGGCCCTGCGGGCAGCAGACTTCAGCCTGTGAGAGGACGTGTGTGTGCCCAGGCGCTTCAGTCGTGTCCGACTCTTAACGACCCTACGGACTGGGGCCCCCAGACTCCTCTGTCCACGGGACTCTCCAGGCAAGAACACTGGAGGCGGCTGCTGTGGCCTCCTCCCTGCGAGAGGATGCATGTCTGAGGCTGTGTGCGCCCAGTGTATGCGATGGGGCGGGGAGGGGGTTGGTCCCTGAGACCTGGGAACCCAACACACCTCACCAGTATAGCCAGCCTCGTCCTCTGCCCTCAGGCCTGCAGGAAAAGCGCCCAGGCTCTCCTTTCAGGCTGTGCTCCCCAAGTGTCTCCGGGGTCCCCAAGGAGACTCGCCCCGTAAGCTGAGTTGCACCCACACCCTGCCTGTTGCCCCTGCCCTGCACCCACGCAGGCCCCTGCAGGCAGGTCTGCGTCTGTGAGAACCAGTCTCGCTTCAGCCCCTCGCAGGTCTGGGCACAGGGCTGGGCTCAGCCACAGCTCCCCACGCTGCCGGGAGCATCTCAGGGCCTGTGTCCACGTAGAGCAAGCAGGGGGTGCTGCCCCCTGCTCAGACCAGCCCCATGAGGGCCAGCCCCACATGCCCACATGGAGGAGGCTCAGACATCAGGCTCGCAGGACGCAAGAGGCAGAGCGCAGACCCCAGCATGAGAAAGGCGGGGGGAGGCGGGCACTGTGAGGGGCGTTCTTTCATAGCTGGGGGCCGAGGAAGGGAGGGTGCACTCACCAGCCCAGGCCACAAACCCAGGGTGGAGTGGGTACACGTCAGTTCCACGGGCTCAGTCGTGTCTGACTCTTTGCAACCCATGGACTGTAGCCCACCAGGCTCCTCTGTCCATGGGATTCTCCAGGCAGGAATACTGGAGTGGGGTGCCATGTCCTTCTCCAGGGGTCTTGCCAACCCAGGGATTGAACCCACGTCTCTTGGGTCTCCTGCATTGGTAGGTGGGTTCTTTACCACGCGCACCACCTGGGCACCCCTTCCAAAGAAGAAACCCGAGGCTCACAACTAGAGAGCTTGGAGTCACGGCCCACGCCCCCCTCCCCACCCTGAGGGCCCAGCCGTGGACACACCTAAGGCCGCTGGGCCTCGGAGCTCAGGGCTGGGGATCTGCACCCGGGTCCAGAAGGCGCGCCGCCAGCCTGACCCCACGCGCCTCCACCAACACTAGCCCCACCAGACGCCGGGCGCCTGGAAGCGGTCTGTGCGAGGCCGAGAGAAGAGCCAGTGGCGAGACACTGCTGGTCTTTGGAACAGGGCCTGGCCCTGCAGTTACACAGACGCACTGGGAGGCCGCCTGTGGCCCCTGTGTTTCCCCGGCCCCCGAGAAGGGAGCCCGCCATCACAAAGCACTCATCAGTGAGCGCGCAAAGGGTCCCGGGGCTGATCAACTGCATTTGCATTTATATTCCCATTTTTTAATATTCAGGAAGTTAAAACACAATACTTTTTAATAATTAGGACTTCATGCATATTTAGATATTTCTTTGTGAGCAGTTGCTTGCTTTGTCAGCCGTAGTAGAGCAGACACATCCTCTGGAAGGCAAGCTCCTGCTCACTATGCATGAATCAGAGGTCTCACACACTCACACACACCCACGCTCACTGTGCATGAATCAGAGGTTACACACACAGACACAGACACATACCCGCTCACTATGCATGAATCAGAGATCACACACACACACACACACCTGCTCTGTGCAGAGACCAGAGGCTACACACACACACACACCACCCCGACCCCCCCCC
>NW_011476462.1:225690-225848 GCF_000754665.1 Bison bison bison | reverse complement strand
CCCCCCCCCCCCCCAACACACACCCGCTCATTGTGCATGAATCAGAGGTTATACACACACACACACACATTCTTTATGGCAGGTACTAGGCACAGTCCTGCCAAGGGCAGGGTGCTCCAAACAGGTGTTTGTGAGCCTGGACCACACTGGTCCCAGGA
>NW_011476462.1:221197-224873 GCF_000754665.1 Bison bison bison | reverse complement strand
TTACAAAGCATGGGAGCAGCCAGACCAAGAGCACATTCTGCGAGGGCTCCATGTGTGTGAAGCTCCAGGAAACGACACGTCAACCTCGGGGAGGGCTGTCCCGAGGGCTGAGTTGTCCTCACTTCTCGGGGAAGAGCCTCTGTGAGGGCAGAGGGTGCGGCCAGGGTACTGGACGGGACACAGCCCCGGGAACATCGGACTACGGAAAGCGGGGCCACCCCAGCAGACAAAAGAGCCAGGGAGCTGGGGTGGCGGAGGGCCCGCCTGCCCAGAACAGCGGTGGGAGTAAGTCGGGCCGTGCACCCGTGTCCTGAAGTGCATCGTCTGGACGGGACCCACCCAGACGCAGGCCAGCACCTTCCAGGGGCTCATGTTCCAGACGTCCCGACAGGCCCCTTACACGACCCTGCTGTTATTCTCGGGGTCATAGGTATACTTCGAGTGGGCAGAGACAGGGCCCCGACGGTGAAATGCCAGTGACAGCCTGGCTCTGTCATCGCCCACAAACTGAATCCGAAATCTGAGGGGTTCTGAGCCAGTGGAAGCTGGAGGCCTAACTCACACCTGACAACAGAGAAGCGTCCAGAAAGCGTGGGCTGAGGAGCAGATCTGTAACCAAATCACTCGCCCCTTTCTGACAGCATCTCCCCGCCACTGCTGAACCCAAAACAGAGTCAGAAGCTCTGAGCAGGGGGGCAGCCTGGCTGGGGGGTGGGGCCACTGCCCTTGCTCATGTCAGAGGGTTGGGGGGTGCTACCCGCTGGCATCCTGGTCTGAGTGATACACGGCGCCCACGAGCGCGCAGAGCTCACCTGACCAGCAGGCAGAAACTGTGGCAGTCCCGTCCAGGAGAGGGTCTGCTTCCAGCATCCCAGAGTCCCGCTCGGGGCAATGCCTGCCATCTCCGCACTCTCACTGGAGGCCAGGCAGCCCAACACGCCCTGCGCCTAGGCCTCCATCCCAGGAGTGGACGCGGCCCAGCAGCTGAGCGGGAACCAGACACAGAAGAGCCACACTCCACTCGGGACCCACGGCCCACGCATGGGTGAGTCGCAGACAGTCCTCTTCAAACTCAGCCTTTAGAACAGTAACAAGACCACCCCTCCCTAGCCCCCACTACAGCATAAAAGCCAGGAAAACATGCTGGCTCCGCCGGGCGGGCACCTTCAGACTCAAGACCATGTGGGCTGCTGCTGAGACTCAGGCAGAAACTGCACATGCTCGCCACTGGAATTTGCTCCTCAGGGGACAGGCGGCCTCTGGACAGCCAGGGTGAGACCCCCTTTTAGGGGCTTCCCTGGTGGCTCAGAGGTGAAGAGTTCGCCTGCTGATGCAGGAGACACAGGAGACTCAGGTTTGATCCCTGATCTGGGAAGACCCCACATGCCATGGAGCAACTAAGCCCGTGCACCACAACCGCTGAGCCTGTGCTCCACGGCCCGGGAGCCCATGTGCGGCCCCTCCTGGGGCCCCTGCACTCTGGAGCCCGTGGTCCCCAGCAAGAGAAGCCCACGTACCGCAACGGCGCTGGAGAAGGCTTGAGAGTCCCTTGGACTGCAAGGAGATCCAACCAGGCCATCCTAAAGGAAATCGACCCTGAATAGTCATTGGAAGGACTGAAGCTGAAGCTTCAATACTTTGGCCACCTGATACGAAGAACTGACTCACTGGAAAAGACCCTGACGCTGGGAAAGACTGAAGGCAGGAAGAGAACGTGACGACAGAGGATGAGATGGTTGGATGGCATCACCGACTCCATGGACATGGGTTTGAGCCAACTCGGGGAGATGGTGAAGGACGGGGAAGCCTGGCGTGCTCTGGTCCGTGGGGTCACAAAAAGACAAGACTGAGGGACTGAACAGCAGCAACTGTAAGTAGAGAGAAGGCCCGCACAGCACAGCCAAAACAAATAAATGTTTAAAAAAAAAAAAAGCCCTTTTAGGGAAACTACAATTCTTTATAGTCCTTAGAAGAGCCTACGTTACTGTCCAGCCCCTGAGGTGTGCAAGCATGGCCAGGTGATGGACACAGCTATGCTCAAGCTAGGTGAAAATACTCACAACTCAGTGCTCAAGCGGAAGGCTAGAATGGACCTTTGTGCCCGCAGCCCGAGCGAGCTCAACGAGAAGCAGACACAAAGTCAAGGTTTCTCAGATGCTCACAGGAAGTGGCGTGGCGGCAGGGAGGTGGGGAGAACCTGCCTGGGAAGGTCTGGGCCAGCCCCCACCCCCGTCCCTACTGCTCTCTGCCCTGCCCTGGTATCACACGGGTGAGGGAGACAGGCGTGCCCGACTCCAGGGCCTGTGGAGCAGGGGAAGCCTCGTGGCCAGAATCGTGATGCACTGGGCCAGCGCCTCTGCCCAGTGGTCCTCAGCCGCCCCAGCAGAGAGCGCAGAGGCTGCACCTGGGGTCAGATGCACGGGGTATAAGCCAGGCCTTTAGAGCTGGGCCCGCAGCACCACAGATGCAGCGGCCACCGAAGGCGGGCGAGACCTCCGGAGCGCACCTCGGCCTCTCGGAACCCCGGTCTCCTCTTCCAAAACACGGGGAAAACCGCTGCCACGTGGGGAGGCTTGCGTGTCCGCAGGGCTCACTGCCCCCCCCTGCCCGGCAGCTCCCAACAGCCTGCTCTGTGGGCCCAGCCTGGGGCGACAGGCGCTGGCGGCAGCAGTGGGTGCACGAGACCGAGTCCCCAGGGTTTACAAATACCCGCCCGGGAAGCCTCAGACCAACAGAAAGCTTACATAAACACTGCACGGCCGCCACTAAAACGCACCCCAAACCTGAGAAATGTTAACAGGAACTACAGAAATAAAAACAGGATTAAGGAGTTACCATCGACTGCCTAGTCGAACTCAGAAAAATCATGTTCATTAAAAGGCCTGGTGACGAAGAGGGTGAAGAGAGCCTCACACTCCCACAGAGCAGTTTGCGTTGAGACCCTCGAAGGTGTCAGGACCGTTCACCCCGTGAATCTCTGAAGGGACTCTTAGTACACACAAAACTCACATCACAGCCGTAATCACACTGCAAGTCCACCCCACCACCTTTAAGCAGATGATAATATATGCATAGGGCAGGATATTATCAGGATATTATGCAACCGTTTCAGGCAGTGGCTGAAAAGACTAGGAACTAATACAGAAAAAATTTAAAAAAAAAAAACCATTATGACGGGACAATATAAGAAGCACAGAGAGCACAATCATATGCAATATACGAGTGTATTATGTCTAAAAACTGCTGAGAATAAAGACTGGAGAAACACCAGCGTGCTTCCACAGCCGCTCTGTACGTCGAGGGGGAGAGCTTTCTCTTCTCTAATGCTCCTGCACACGCTCTCATGGTGAAATAAAAGAAGTCAGAATTTCAGAAAACAAGCAGTGAAGGAAGGAGGCCTGGTGGGAATTTAACCACATCCGCAGGTTTTTCACAGCAACACCAGTGGCACCAGCAAGGGTGCCCAGACGCTCCACGAACCCAGGTCAGGCCTGCAGTCCTATCGGCGGGCCTTCCCAGCTCAGCGGTTAAGTACAAAGAGGTCTCCGAGGAGCAAGTGAACGCCTGGGAACCCTGATGCTCACTCGGTGAGAAGCCAACAGCTGGCCCAGGACATGGTCCTGAGATGGCAAACCCTGGGCCCCCAGAGTCCTAGGAGGAGTCAATCCTCACCAGC
>NW_011476462.1:219600-221057 GCF_000754665.1 Bison bison bison | reverse complement strand
GCAATGCCGAGTCATCTCCCCGGGGCCCCAGGCAGACTGCTGCCTCCTCCTCGCAGTCATTAACTAAAGGTCACAGGAAATTGGACTGGAAATCTGGAGAACACTCCCCATCCTTGGGACACGTCGGACCAACGTCCAGAAAGCAAATCTGTGGCCTAACTTTGACTTATTGAATTTCTTCCAGAGGATGTAAAAATCAAGGCACGAGCAATGCTAGACCCTAAAAGAAGAGTCTATAAACCCATCCATCCACCTGGATGGTGGTCGGGGCTCCATGTCTGCGCTGCCATAAAAAGAGGGAGCAGACATCTCTGTGAAATAATTAATCTCATTTCCTTTGGAGAAGCTGGGGTTCCCTGGTGGCTCAGACGGTAAAAAATCCACCTGCAATGCAGGAGACCCAGGTTCAATCCCTGGGTCAGGAAGATCCCCTGGAGAAGGGTATGGCAACCCACCCAGTATTCTTGCCTGGGAAAATCCCATGGATAGAGGAGCCTGGCAGGCTACAGTCCATGGCATCGCAAAGAGCCGGATATGACTGAGTGTCATTTCTTCTTTTTGGATAAGTTGAGGAAAGTTGCAGGATTTAAAAAAAAAAAAATCAATATAGAAAACTAATTTGCATTTCTGTACACCGACAATGAACTATCAGAAAGAGAAATTAAGAAAACAATCCCATTTACAATTGCATCAAAAAGAATAAGATACTTGGGGATAAATTTAATCAAGGAAGGGAAAAATCTGTGCACTGAAAACTGAAAGACACTGATAAATGCAGTGAAAACGCAAAGAAACGGAGAGCCGGGAAGAACAAGCGTGGCAGAGACGCCCTCTTGCCCAGAGTCGGCTACAGACTCACGGCCTTCCCTACCAAAATCCCAGGGCATTTTCACACGCAGAGAAACAAACCTAGAGTCCGCAGGGAGCCACAAAAGACCCCAAGCAGCTACAGCAACCTTGAGCTGGCCGACACACTAATGCCACTTAGGGAAAAAGGAACACAAGCCAGAGAATGCACTTCCGTCTCCTGTCTTTCAGGAAACCCACAGGCGCTGCCCCCTCCTGGCTGTCCCCTCTCCGGCAGGTCCCCCTGGGGGAGGGCTGTTCCACTCACAGGGAGGGCGGTGTCGCTCCACAGACGCTGGGAGGAGCTGCTCACGTGTCGTCACCTGCACGGCGGGGCTGCAGCCCAGTGCACACCCTGGAGTGTCTAGGGGGTCGGGGACCCCAGTCGCACACGAGGCGCACCCACCCCTGTGATCTGGGAGGAAGTCAAGCAGCTCCGACAAAAAGGTGAATTTTGTCCCCCAAGCCCGCCAGGCTCCTCTGTCCATGGGATTCTCCAGGCAAGGATACTGGAGTGGGTCGCCATTTCCTCCTCCGAGGGATCTTCCCGACCCAGGGATCAAACCTGCATCTCCTGCGTCTCCTGCATTGGCAGGCGGTTCTTTACCACC
>NW_011476462.1:216452-219500 GCF_000754665.1 Bison bison bison | reverse complement strand
ACCACCGAGGCACCAAGGAAGCCCCTCCAGAGAAGGTGCATGAAGGATAGTAAGGGAGAGCCGCCGCGGAGGCTGGAGCGCAGGCTTGGAGGTGAGGTGGGAGCAAGGCAGAGCGGAGGCCCTCACAGTTGTCTGTTGAGCAGGCGGGGTCCCTGGAGTCAGGCGCTCCCTAAATGCACAGCTCAGCCATTCCCCTGCTGGCACCCAGCCCTCTGTGGCCCAGGCCTGGCCCCCACTGACCTGGGGGCCTGCCCCAGAGCTCGGCCTCACAGTCCGCGTGGCAGCAGGGCGCAGCCATATGGTCTGGAAACCCCACAACCTCTCAGAGCTGGCAGCCTAGTGCGGCCCCAGCTTGCCAGGGAGGAAGCCCGGGCTTCCTCCACGGTGGGGCTGGGGGGCCCACAGGGAGGGGAGGTGAGCGGCTGGAGCACCCGAGCAAGGCAGAAAGAACCCCGGCTGACTGGACGGTCTCAGCCCCAAAGCTGCACGGCACACGCGCCCAGAACCTTCTGTCTCATCCGAGGTCCTCAGAATCCACACGGAGGGCGGGACGCCTCCTTTCCACCGGCTCCCTCCCACGGCCCAGGCTCATTGGGAGCTGGATGGGCCACTGGGCCACTGCAGCCCCCACGGCAGCTGGCACTCCACCTGTGTGGGCACAGGACACGCTCTGGGAGCAGGCTCGTCTCCCAGCTGGTTGGGCCACTTCTGGGTAGTCTGGGCTGTTTAATTGCCTGTTTCCCTCCCTGTGACAAATGCCCCTCGTTCACGGCTGTGCCACACCGAGTTCATGGCCTGGGACAGAGGAGGTGCCGACATGCATCCCAGGAGGATGCTCAGCTGCCCCGTGAGGGGTTAAGGACTTGGGGAAACCGGTAAGGGCCCAGGTAATAAACACCCCGGGTTAGGGGAGGGTAATCGCCCGATTGCCATTGGATGATTACTATGTATTTCCATTGCCAGAAGATGCAATACAATTTCATGGTTACTTGGGCCTGTAAAATAGAAACACCCCCAGTTTTTAAGATATGAAAAGGTTTATGACCAGGGTACTGTCAGTTCAACAACAAGTCCGTGGTACAAATGAGTCAATTCATGATGAAATTTAATTTCAGGAAAATTAACTCAATAAAGATGCCACAATTGCGCTTAAAGTTTTAATACCTATTAGGAGTCGTAGCGAAGTGGTGCAGGGCCACAGACTCTGCAGATCCATTTTCGGCTCCTCAAAACGCGACTGACTTAATACCTAATTTATTCGTAATGGGGACAGCACTATAGAAAACTTTGTGCTTAATGAGGGGGGCCAGGATCTCAGCCTCGCCCGTCACCAGTGAAGAGCATTCGCAATTCACGGAACATGAAGCTTTGTTTCCTGCCATGTTGCCGAGACCCGTCTGATAGCACCAGGCTGCCAGCCCCTTTAACAACCCCCCCAAATAAACGCTTTATGTCCCAGTAAACATTAGTGGCTAGAAATTCTGTGGCCACCAAGTGCCTAGAAAAGCAAAACCAAAGAGGGGGATCTGGGTGCCGTCTACTGACCAGTCATGGTTTCTGAAGCCAACGCTAAAGATTAGAACATACAGGCTGCAAACAAGAGCCAAGTCAAAACCCAGAGCTTCAGAGCCCAAAAGAGCCCAGGTTCCCCGTCGGGTGTGAAGCACACGGGCAGCATCACGGACACAGCTCTGGGCTGCTGTTCTCCGTGTCCTGGGAGAAAGCAGCTTGGCGCACGGGGCTGGCGGAGCAGCAGCCTAAGCTCTCCACCCCAGGCGCAAGCGCAGCATCCAGGCCAGGGGCGCGCCTGACGGGGAGGAGGCGGGAGGCCCATCCAGCCTGCTCAGGGCCCCGGGGCCCCCACCCCATCCTCACGGGGTGCCTGCCCTGCAAAGAAGCCTATAGCCTGGGGCCCCCTTTCCCAGCCTGTGCAGGCAGCTCCCCATCTAAGCCCGTGAAGAGCTGACGTCCAGGGCAGAAGAACCTTGCCTCTCGGAGCTAAGAGTGAGACCCAGCTTCTGTGAGGATCCCACCCCGAGTCCACACAAGGGGCCTGCTCGCTGCGAGCGGGGCGGAAAGGCTGTGTGGAAGCCCCAGCACAGCCTCAGCAAACAGCTTCGAGAAAATGGAAAGACGCCAGAATAAGCAATGCCACTCTCGAGGGGACAAAGGTAGTTTGTTCCAGAAAACTCAATCTCCTGAAGAAATGAATTTCATCAAAATCGGTGGAGAGGAGGAAATTTCAGAGTACACCGAATCTGTCAGCGACTTTTTAAACTCTTTATCATAAGTAACTCGAAACACAGACGACAGGTGAGTCCTGAGCAGGAGTGTTTCTGGCAGACGCGGCTGGGGCTCCCCCGGAGTCAGAGCTTCCCCGCCACGCCCGCCCCCAAACCCAGACAGTGCTGCTGCACAGCGGGACGGGACCCGGGCACAGATGGAGCCCAGACACAGATGGAGCCCGGGCACAGACGGAGCCCAGACACAGACAGAGCCCGGGCACAGATAGAACCCAGACACAGACGGAGCCCGGGCACAGACGGAGCCTGGGCACAGACGGACGACAGAAAGCTCTTCTCCCAGTCTCAGCTGATCAGGTGACAAGAAATGGACTTCCAAAAGACCACGTTTCAGTGGAGACAGACTCTGAAGGCAAAATCAAGTGCAGCAAATAGACCCAGGCAGAGCATGGCAGGACATGAGGGGTGGAGGACACGAGTGGCCCCTCATGAGGCGGGAGACAGGCCAGCCCCTGCAGGAGGGGAGGACACGGCCGGCCCCCCGTGGGGGCTCACACGGCCAGCACCTGGAGAGGAGGACACAGCCAGCCCCTCGGCGGGAGGACATGGCCGGCCTGGCCCTTGTGGGGACTCACACGGCCAGCACTGGAGAGGAGGGTGCGGCCGGCCCTCGGGGGGAGGACAGGGGGGTCTGGGCCTCGTGGGGGTGCACGAGGCCGACCCTGGCGGGAGACGCCCTGGGGGCACATGCCCTGGGGAGGGGGGAGGCCCTGGGGAGAGACGCCCTGGGGGGAGATGCCCTGGG
>NW_011476462.1:211403-215917 GCF_000754665.1 Bison bison bison | reverse complement strand
ACGGTGCAGCGCAGGGGCAGCTCCCGCGTCAGCAGGTTGTTCATCCAGCGGAAGGTGAACTGCAGGTACCGCACCTCGTGCTGGCCCAGGTGCCGGTGCACTTGCTCTGCAGAGACAAACAGGCCCCATGGGTCAGCGGAGCCCCGCCGAGCGGCCTCCCCCAGCGCCAGGACGGACAGGGCTCTGCTGCCCCCAGAGCGGCGCCACCTCCCCGGGGGAGCACAGCGGACGGCGGGGGCAGCAGTGACCCGACCCGACGGGCGCTGAGCGTGCACCCCACCCCCAGAAGGCGGGCAGGGCCAGCCCCACCCGAAGAGTGCACGCGCGGGTCCCAGAGGGTGGGGCACACGCAGGGACGCGTGGCGGAGCTCACACAGAGCCCATGGCCATGCAGAGAGAACAGTGGGCGGCAGAGGGCAGGGCCGCGGGCACTCAGGACCCCCACCCCCAGGACAGTCGGGGCTCGCGGGGTTTTAATCATCGGGAAGTCAGGGCCGACTCCCAGGTTTCGGGGGTTGTGGCGCCCTGGGCGTTGGTTCACGTCCTCTCCTCCCACACACACAGCAAGGCGGAGGCTCGCCAGCCAAGGAGCCATCGAAGGCCCCCCAGGGTCCCCCTACCCCAGACCTCAGTGCTCACAGAGCAGGACCCCGTCTGAGCCCAGAGACTGGCACGGAGCCAGGCCTGGTGTGTGGCGAGTGCCCGGCACACTTGTGGATGGAGTGGAGCTGGGCCGGAGCCGGACGTGGCTCAGAGGCAGGGGCCGGGCAGTGCCCACGGATGAGCTGCCCAGGACCCCTGGCCAGGCCCCCTTGCCTGCGGGGCCACTGGCCTTGTCAGCTGAAGCAAAGGGGACCATTTACCAGCGGGGAGAACAAACAACTCCAGTCAGTGCCTCGAAGGCATGTGAGACTTTTCTAACATAGACGGGTGAGCACACAGATTTGGAAGATTAAACACATACTTCTGAAACATCTGTCACTGAAGGAACCCAACCCAACAGTCAAAACGGGCCTTTCTCTCCTCAGCAGCTCCGCCTGAGTCAGACCCCACCAGACGCCAGGGAGGCCGCCCCGTCTCAGGCTCAGCCAGAGAAGCCCCTCCCAGCCAGGGCGCCAGGACCGACAGCCCGCTGGGCAGCTCCTGCCCACAGCGTGCTCGCCTGGGCCCGTGTGAGGGCAGGGAGGGGGCCCGGCCAGGGTGCACGCAGCAGCACAAACTCAGGACTGTCCCTCGCCGCGTCCTGAACGGGCCCCGTGATGCTGGTCGGGTCCACAGACCTGCCCGGTGTCTCCAGGTGCCAGCACCCTGGGCACAGCCTGGGCGTCTTCAGAATGAGGCCCACGGCGTCAACTCCACGAGGACGTGGGCAGAGGTTCCTCACAGATCAGCTCTTTCCAGGACGGAACGGGGGCCCCCATGGCCCCAACACCTGTGACACTGAAGCCACAGAGAAGGAAAGGCCAGCACCCTGCCCTCCAGGAGCTCAGAGGATGGAAAGAAAAACGCAGCTCCGAGCCCCACGTTGTCTATTTCATCTGAAGGGGCCTGCTCTTCTCTTCTGCCTGAAGCAGCCCCGCACTCCCCAGAGGAATGAAGCGGGCAGCCCTGGGACCACCCAGCGGGGACTCGAGCTTCAGCCGCGAGGCTCTGCAGGACCTCGGAGTGGGGTGTCCTTGGGGAGCGCCTGCCTGGCAGCCCGCCCCCCTGGCCCGGCCATCCTGGCTGACTTGGGACCAAAGGGGCAGCCGTGCCAGGATAGCAGCGGGCGCTCCCCGATCACAGGCGTGGCCGCTCCTCACTGAAGACCTACTTTCTTTGAAAACAGTGATGAAGACGGATACAGTGGGCCAGGCCCCGACTCCCCCACCCCCCAAGCCCCCAGCGCACGCAGTGAATGTCCAGGGAGGCTGCCTCCTGCTCTGAAGGTGCTGAAAAACGGACGCCTGAGCTCAAGCCGCTACTTCTCATCTATACACATCGGGGCGCCTGCGTACATGCTGGAGTCGTTTCTCCTGTCGTATAAGAAACTGTGAGCAGATGCTCTGTCACCGGTAAAGGTAACTCGGCTGGTGACGACTCTGGACTCGAAACGTCCACGTCACTGGAAACAAGAGGAGCCGTGCAGGCGTGAGCAGGCAGGCGTGACGACCACCACTGCTCAGGCCCTCCCACGGCGGGCCAGGCGCTCACAGGACGCACCCGCCGCCCACCCCCGCGGGACGCTGCTCCCAGCACCTGACAGGGGGCGCCTGCAGGCCGGGAGGTCTGCCCAGACGGCCCGTCTCCCTCGATAAAAACAAACCAGACACACGCACTGCGTCCCGAGATTCACGCCAAGAGGGAACACGCCACGTGTCCCAGGGACCGGGTACATGTGAATGCACACGGTTCACGCAGGTCCAGACGCTGCTGAGACTCACCTTCCCAGAGAGTGGACCTAACCGCTCACATGCAGAAACCCGACAAAGAAAGCCGCTCACAGGCCTCCCCACCGCCCCCGACCTCCCCACCGTCCACCCAAAAGGCCGAGTGCAGGCTTAACCACATTACGCTTCTGCTGGGCGAGAAGCTGCCGGGTAGGCTTTGATTATGGGCGGGGAACAGGTTTCAATTCTCTAATCAGCTAAAAAGAGAAAGAACAAAAACAAGAGCCGCTGACAGTGAACACGGGCCCCGTTCCGGGCTCCCCCAGCCTCCCCTCCTCTGGGCCGGCTGCACAGAGTGACTGGCCAGAAGACAGCAGGGCCCACGGAGAGGCAGAGCGCAGCCACCCCAGGACCCCCGGCCAAGGACGGGGGCAGGAGGAAGGCACGCCTCGGGCCGGGCCAGCAGCTGCAGGCTCCCAGCCGCACGCAGACCTGCCGCGGCCACCCCCAGGGGCCACCAGGAGGACAGAGGGCCCGCTGGGAGGGGACTGGGGGGCGGGCAGACGGCGAGGCAGCACAGGGCCCAGGACCTGCGCCCCCGCTTCCCAGGCACTTGGTGCCCCTGCAACAACACCTCACCAGCCCCATGTTGGGCGGGGAGCAGGTCTGAGTCTGGACCCCTGGCCTGGGGGCTCCCTCAGGAAGATGAGAGCCCTGCCGGATGGGAGGCCAGGACAGAGACCTCCGTTTACAGCGTCGGGAGAGCAGGGCACAGATCCCCGGTTGGCTTCTGGAACATCCTCCGGGCACGGAGGACTGCACTGCTCCCTGAGCGGTGACAGGGGTGTGACTGCAGGTGGAGCTGGGAGCTCGGACCAGCTGGGGAGCCACCTGCAGGCGGGCTCACCCGGATCACAGCCCAGATCCACCCCAGGGCCACCTCCACAGAAACAGCAGGCGCCTCCTCTGCCTTCTCGAGAGGGCAGATGGTTTACCGGACGGGCGGGAGGACTCTACCCCCCACCCACCCCCGTGAGGCTGCCGCTCCCATCCTGACTTCCCAGGCACGCGGGTTCTTTACGGGGAAGGAGGTAAAGACGCTCATTCTCTCCAGCCACTCGTAACCACCAGCAAAATCGGCTTTGGGGAATCATCTCGAGACCAGCTTTGATGGCCCACTCTCAGAACCAAGACGAGTCTTTCTTCTTAAGGTCGAGGGGAATCGCTCTACCACTCTATTTGGAAGTCTCCACTTAAAAGTTAATTAACTGGTCTCGGTTTGGCAATAAACCTGGAGTATCAGCCTTGGGTGGAGGGTCACAAAGATGTCATCATTAAAGAGCAAAGAAGCTAAATTGCCGAGAGGCGCTCGCCTCTCATCACCCACCAGGGTGGTCATCATCGCTTCCCGAGTGAACACACCCCCACCTGAGCAGCCGAAGGTGGTCCCAGCGTGGGCTGCAGAGCTGGGACCAAGGCCGGGGCGCATGTCTCTAGCACCAGCACCCACCCGCCTCACGGCCCCCGAGGGGCAGCCCGCCCCCTCCTTCCTGGGGCTGCCAAGCGGGCTGGGTGGGCAGTGGCCAGGCCATCTGAGGGCCTCCCTCTAAACGGGGAGTCTTTTACGATCCAGTGTAAGTGCAGGCCTGAAAGAAGAACTCCCGGAGCAACTGTTAACGCTCCATGTCCTCACACAGGACAGAACGTCCTCGCCGGTCAAAGCCAAAGGACGCCGCGCTCTAGGCCTTAAAAGGCCCCTCGAGTCCTGCCGGGGAGTTGAGTGTGGTCCCACCTGCCAGCCTCCAGCCCCAAAGCCCTCCCGGGACCCAGCCAGCCCCAACACGGGAGGAGAGTTGGCTCCTGATTTTAGGAAAATAAATCCCTCTCTATCAGGTCAGGCGGGACATCTAAAAACAAGCTTCAACTGGGAGGAAAACACAAGGGCTGGGGAGGCACGGAGGCCCAGAAAGGACGGAGGAGACGGAGCAGAGATGGGGAAGGAGGGTCCCCAGCTGGCAGTCCAGCCCGGCTCGCCCCAACAACACCCTGGCTGTGGAGACGGCGGGAGGGCCAGTGGGCCTGAGCCCGAGGGCCGGGGACCACAGGGGGAGCCTCTGGGACAGGGCTCCTGCAACAAAGGCGGGC
>NW_011476462.1:210457-210773 GCF_000754665.1 Bison bison bison | reverse complement strand
ACCACCCGTCCTGTGGCCTAACGGGCAAGAGGGCGCGGACGGGAGAGTCTTGGCAAAATAAAGGCCTCCGAGGAAACCTGCGTGGTGCCATGAACGTCCAGAGACTGGAATAACCAATGGAACTGCTCTAACCCCCCAGCCGATCAGGCTCCCTGTAAACAGACAACTTCATCTTCAAACTGAAGGAAAGCAATGAGGCCCCAGACGCTGGGGGCGCCCTCCTGAGCCGGAAGTGCAGCAAACACCCTGCTGGTAATTCAGCGACCGGTACCGAGCTTGCAGGCACGCTGGGCGCCGTGCTGGAGGCAGGGACGTG
>NW_011476462.1:208232-210296 GCF_000754665.1 Bison bison bison | reverse complement strand
ACCCCCACGGCGCGGCCACAGGCCACCGCTCCCCAGGGAACCTGCGGCAGGGGCGGGGCACACACGACTCCGCGCCAGGACCCTCGGGCCCCCGCGTGGCTGGGAGACGCTGGGCGGGCTCTCCCGTGTCCGGTCCCAGAGCTGGATGCCACACGGAGACCATCCCGTCCATGGGGGACAGAGAGCGGGCAGGGCTCCCGTCGTGGAGAAGGTCACGCGCCGCTTGCCGGAGGTGCTGTGAAACACCGCACAACGCCACAGAGGAAGACGTGAAGGCGGGGCCTCATACGCCGTAGGCGCTGAATGGATGCTAGCCCCCGTCACTATTTTATGATGATTATTAGCAGCAGCAGCAGCCAAGTTCAGTCAGTGACAGAGGCTGAACTAGAACCCACGGGTTTATACATTATTTATTAGACTACAGGAAACTTACTCGACTTCTTTGATTTTTTTCTTTTTGGACCGACTCAACAGGCATGAGTTTGAGTAAACTCCGGGAGTTGGTGATGGACAGGGAGGCCTGGCGTGCTGCAGTCCGTGGGGTCCCAAAGAGTCAAGACGCGACTGAGCTGAACTGAACTGAATAGATCGTTCTTCCCCAAAATGCAGCCACACAGCCATGTGGGTTTTCGGCTGAAGGCACTTTAGGCCGACTGGACGCCTCCTAGGAGAGTGAGAGCCCACGGCCACCTGCCGTCCGCTGGCCCCAGGTGGGCACAGCACGGAGCCGCTGGAACGATCAGGATGCTGCCGCGGGGACCACGCCCCAGCCTGGGACAGGGAGACGACTGGGGAGGGGCGCACGGAGGTGCCGCCGCACCCACATGCCTTCCTGAGCCCGGCGTCCACGCCCATCACTGCGTCCCCAGGGCCCACACCTCCGGTGAGATGTGGCCTCCGTCCCCCGTGCTCAGATCAGCCAGGCCGGGGCCTACTGACGCCAGCAGGGTAGGGGAGCATGTACTGCTCACTGCCGCCCACTGAACATTCCACAGGCTGGGGTCGCTCCAGCAACTGATTTATCCTCTGCTCTCCGAAGGCTCACCTTGTAGCAGTAATAAAAATATTTTCACTTGGGTGGTAATAAAGCTGAATCTAGTTTACTAGCTGTAACTGAATTCTATCTTGAAAGAATAAGTCAATTTTAACCTTACAATGTAGTCGAGACAGCTTTCAGAGAAATTTCATTAAAATCGCATTTAACCTAAATTTAAAAACACAGGGAAAGGGAAAATGCTCACGCAGATTAAGGCTTTAACACAAGAAGTTAAGACTATTCTCCATTGATGCATATGGGCTTTTTTTCCCCCTAAGAGTGAAAGTGTAATTGCTAATAATAATGACGGGCAACATCCCCCTTGGAGCCCGCGGTCCGCCAGGCAGTATCAGCCGTGCTAATGGGCACCCTGGGTTGGACTGAGGCGCCTGCCAAGGGAGGCTTCCTGCCAGGTCCCGCACGCTGGGCCGAGTAGATTCCCCAGACTAACCCCCAACCAAGGAGGGCTAGCCCGCCCGCCACTACCTGCCCACTCTGCAGGTGCTAAGATTAAAATGATGATGACGTAACACGGGTATAGAGCGGGCTGAGTTCACGATGTGCCAGGGGCCATTCTAAGCATCTCACCTGCACTGACCCTCCCAAGGGACTATACTCACCACCCAAACCCACCGCCAGGCAGCAGAGCAGGAATCTGGACCCTCCAGGTCCTGCCCTGCGCTAAGAGGTGGTCCGGGGCAAGCCAGAGGCGTTCAGCAAGAAGGATTTCCGAGGAGCCCAAGGCAGGCCCACGTCCATTCCTCCTCTGACCCTTAACCAGCCCGCCGTGTCCGCTCATGGAGCAGCAGCCCATCAGGACAGAAATTCAGCACCTCCTTTCCCGCTTCCCCCACAGTGTGAGGTCGACCTGTCCCTCGGGTTCCCACCAGCTCACATGCCCCCAGCTTGTGAGTTTCCCAGCTCTTTAGTTCCCAGGACAACAGCCCCAAGGAAAGGGTTTCCAGGGCCTCCCAGGAAGGACAGGTGTCTGCTCCCGCGGGGCACAGGGGCATCTGGGCGGGTGGGCA
>NW_011476462.1:194393-208116 GCF_000754665.1 Bison bison bison | reverse complement strand
GTGAGCACGCTGAGAGCGTCCGAAGTGCAGGCAGACCTTTTGCAGACCAGCCCTGCATGCAGCGCACAAGGCGTGCAGCCAGGGAGGGGAGAGAGGGTCCCACGCCAGCCCAGGTCCCCAGCCCCACCCCCAAGCAGCTCTGGGTTCCGTACGTGCCCAATAATGCACCAAACACACCAAAAATGGTTCATTATTGACCTGAAATTCAAATTGAAGTGAGTGTTCTCTTTATGCTAAGTCTGACAGTGCTAAGCCTAGGTAGGATTCCTTCCCGGTTTTTCCTACAGAAAGAGAAAGCAGAGCTTGGAGGGCAGTCCCAGCCTCCCCAGATAGCCTCGGGATGGTTTCAAGCGTGGACAGAGCTCCTTCCGGGCCACAGTCACTGGCCAACCGGTCCAGACTGGCCCACTGATGACACGGTCTTTTCCCCCCAGCCACTGGAGCCTCAGCTTTATGGTCCCTCCAGAGCTGAGAGCAGAGCCCCGAAGACCGCGGCCTGCAAAGGAGTCAATGGGCCTTTGGGGATGGGAGTGCCTGCCTCCTCCCACCCCCTCCCCAGGCTGCCCAGGACAGACACTGTGCCCACGGGCTCCCCGACCAGAAACCACCCCCAGGTGCCCCTCTCTGTGCCCATTTCATTCCCCACGGGACAACTCGCTCATCTGTGAAGCAATTCTTTAAGATCTGATTTTCAGTCTTCTGAAAAAAAGCCCAGCATGGCCATAACCAGATTTACACATCTGCTGAGGCCATCTTCAGATATTTCTTTTTAATACTGAAATAGGATCTCATGGTTTTTTCATCAAAAGATATGGCAAATGTTCCGCTTACATTATCTTGTGTCACAAAACAGGCGTGAGCTCAGAATACAAAGTGGGGGCTGCCCCATGGGGGGCCCTGGCCCCAGGATCCAGCCACAAGGCTCTGACTGCAGCCTCTCCACAAGCAAGGCCAGGGGCTGACCCTGGGGCCCCTAGGAACCAGCAACCTCAAAGGTTAACATCGGATGTGACAGACATAATCATAAATTGCAAGGCGTGTCACTCAGATACACTGCAAACCGTGGCATTTCACGTTCAGTGTGCGTAAACACGCCGGGTGCAACATGGAGTTAAAATTCAGCTCTAGAGCTTTGTATGTTAAAATCCTATCAGCCCGCCGGCGTGTTAACGTATGTTTACTATTGAAGCAGTAAATTACCAAATGATTGGTGTGAACTGTTAATTTTACGCACAAGCATCACTCCCTAAGTAGGGAGCAGACTGACGTCAGCAGAGATGCTGAGGACACGCGCGCCCGCCTCTGCCCCGCTCTCTCCACCGCGCCCCTCTCCTGGCAACAAACCCCGCCTGGCCCGGGCACGTGGGCACGTCCCTGTCCTCCCGACTTTCCATTTTCGCCGCAGCCTGTGACTTAGTTTGGCCGATGAAATGCAGTTGAGCGCTGGGGACCGCTTTCTTTTGAAGCATTAGGAGTCCATGAACAACCCCCCAAGTTTTTCCCTGCGCCACAGGAACCAGGACAGCAAACTCCTGAAGGCAGCTCCTCTACCAGCCTGAGCTCCCAGGAGAAGAGGGCACGGACCAGAGCCCTGGCCAGGCCACAGACGACGTGCCCTGTGGTGGGGAGCTCACGGGGAGAAGCATAGGCTGTCTGTGGGGGTCAAATGTGCTTCCCTGCTAGCTCAGCTGGTAAAGAATCTGCCTGCAATGCAGGAGACCCCCGGTTGATTCCTGGGTTGGGAAGATTCCCTGGAGAAGGGATAGGCTACCTACTACTCCAGTATTCACGGGCTTCCCTGGTGGCTCAGACAGTAACGAATCCGCCTGCAACACGGGAGATCCAGGTTCGATCCCTAGGTTAAGAAAGGCATGGCAACCCACTCCAGTGTTCTTGCCTGGAGAATCCCATGGACAGAGGAGCCTGGTGGGCTACAGTCCATGGGGTCGCAGAGTAGGACACGACTGAGCACACACACAGATGTAGGGGTCAGGGTCAGAGTCTGGTCTGTTCCACCAGCGACAGGGGTATCTGGCTTCCACCCAATGCAGACTTTTACCCTAAGCTGCCCACACTCCCCCTCTTTCTCCCACAGACGTTTTGCACTGACCACCTGACTCACCCCAGACTGGATGGGGTGCTGACCTGCTGCCTTCCAGAAGGTCTGAAGACCACAGTGACCGTGTCCCTGGTTAAGCTGCGAAGGGAGGTCTGTGTGCTTGGTTTGTGGCCCTTCCCGATTACACAGTTTCTTAGAAACAGTGAGAAAAAACAACTCAGATTTAGGTGGCCTCTTGGACTTTAAAATTCATTCTTGGATATGAATATTTTTTGCTGGATGTAGACCTACCCACTCCAGTATTCTAGAGAATTCCATGGGCAGAGGTGTCTGATGGGCTACAGCCCATGGGGTGGCAAAGAGTCGGACACGACGGAGCGACTAAGACTTTCACTTTCCCGACTCTAGGGTGACAACTATATCCTCCCAGTGCGTGGAAGACGTCTGCTTGTGCTTCTGTTGAGAGGTGAGTTCTCATACAGCCATTCTCAGGAAATAATCCTTTACTCTAGCTGCTTTAAGAATTAGTCTTCAAATAAATTTTACTATTGTGTGTTTATATAGTTTTCTCTTTATTCTCCTGGAAATTCAGTGGGCTCTTCAATCGGTGAATTGGCTTATTTCAGTAGTTCGGGAGAATAAACCATTATCTCCTCAAATTCTGACTCTCTCTCCTCTCTATGACTCTAAATAAATAAATAAATAGAGGCTCTCTAGACATACCCTTGATATCTTTTATTTTCTATATTATCCATATTCTTATTGCTCCATGCTTTATTTTGGCTATTTTCTTCCAACCCATCTTCCCTTTCACTAACTTTCTCTATAGCCATGTCTAATTTGTTAAATCTGTACCCTGACTTTTTAATTTGGTTATCGTATTTTTCATCTCTCATGTAAAATCATATAGTTTCTCATTAGCTGGGCAAATATTTTCAAGACTCTCTATTTTATATTTCTTCATACACAGTAAAGAGAACAGTTTCACGGCCTATGCCTAAGAATTACAGAAACTTGTCATCTTGTGGGCCTTGTCATCTGTTGCTTCTCTTTCTTCTCACTTAAGAGGTCTTGAACATATACTTAGCTTTGACTATATGTACATCATTGTACATGGAAAAAAAAAAAAGAGAGAGAAACAAAGCTAGAACTCTCAGGTTCTAGCATCCTCACAGAAGAGGGCCAGGAAATTTTTGTCTCCTTGTTAGCAGTTCAATGCTTTTAAGAAATCTGTTTTCTTTTTACCTTCTTTCTTTGCTTTTTTTCTCTCTTTCCTTCTACCCCTCACCCAATTTGTTTGTTGGCTTCAAAAAATAATCTTATGCATTGTTTTGGTCTCCTGGACTTGGCCACCCCGTTGCCACTAGACGTGGAAGGCCCCTGGCCTCACCTTCCACAGCCCCAGCCAAGTGGCTCAAGGCTCCATCTCTCATTCTGTGGGAAGTTCTAAAACTCCCGCTCAGAGATCACAGGTGACTCCCCTGTGTTCCTCAGTAGCCAGCCTCCCTCTCTTGAGCCGATTACCACCCCCAAGGCAGTCTCTCAGGCCACTGCCCCTCACCCTTCCACCTGGCCTCCTTACAGACAAAACCCTCTCTCTTCAGTCATGCCAGCTTTCTGTCTATGGAGCAGACTGCTTCTAAAGATCTGGGGGTAACAGAGAGTAGGGTAAAGCACGACTCAAAACAGAAAACTGCTTGAGAGTGCTTTCCAGAAATTCTTTAGCCAGTCGTCACAGCGAGAAAATGAGACAGTGACCCTGGCCTTCTGGCCCCTTCTGCAGCTCTCCCTCCATCCGCACTGCCCCTGCACAGTCCAGGCCCCCAGAGTCGTCCTTCAGGAGGACAGTGAGCGAAGGGGGCCTGGGACACCTCTCCCAGGGGCTGCTGGTGAGAGCCAAACCCTCCCAGTTCCGACACTTTCTGCCTGAAAGGCCCAGCAACTCTTCTTCTGAGGCTGTCACAGAGGTTCTTTCGGGTCTGGCTGGAAGAACAGTTACAGACAGGTTACCCAGCTTAACCTGCTACCAAACAGAGCCTCCTCTGTCGTGAAGCACCGATCATTTAAACAAAACCACCACAGGGTGAAAACGCCCTTCTCAGAAGCCGCGGGAAAATGAGAACGGGGTTTACTAAAAGCCCAGGCCTGGCTGGGGTTCCCTCTTTTAAACAATCACCCAGCGAATCTCAGATGTGCTGCTTCTGAACCACAGCACCAGGGAAAATCGATTCAAGCATTTCCCAAACTGCGGCCCTGGAACAAATGAGCACTAACCACACGTTTCTAACCTCCACAGAATTGCAAAATCCACCTTCTCGGAGAACCAGGAGAGGAGCCACAGAGTGTACTTCAAAGATCCAAATGAGGCTGGGGGTGCACAGGGAGGTGGGGGGAGGTGTGAAGCTGCCGGCAGGGAAGAAAACCCACAGCATCCGACAAAGATGCCCCCGCGAGGTGAAGAACAAACGTATGTAAATGCAGTTACATAGGCAAAAAAACCGTGCTGTGAATAGGTGGCTGCCACCCAGCTAAATATATTGAATCAGATAAAGTATTATTGGAAGAACCGTGCAGAACTTCATAATATGGAAATTAGGTAATAACCATTAGACACAGCTGAAAATCAGATTCAATCAAGGGACAGAATGGAGTTGATAATTTGTATGACTCCGTTTTATAATGTCATTCGATCGTTTCCCAAAAAAAGAGCCTTTGTTGGGAAGATGGGGACGGATACGCTGTCTACTCCTGAGGGCACAGCAAGGGCAAAAGGGACATCCACACCCTTGGACGGCGGCCCTGGAACAACGGCGGCTTGTCTCCGCTTTGAGCAGAGTGCGACATCTCTGCAGATTCAGTGAGGTCACCCGTCGAGGTCACCCGTCAAGGTCACGTGGGGCTCGGGGTCACAGAGCCTGCCTCCCTGGCACAGCGCTGCTGACCACCTGGTGTCACAGGCCCACGCCCGGTTCTGCGTGCTATCACTCCGTTAACACTCTGCTCATTAATTTAACAGACGCTCAGGAGGGTACACTTGGAATGGGCCAGCATCATCTTTCAACGTTCACTTAATTAAACCCTGCTACTGCAATGTGACAGTCAGCACATCACAGGGGGAATCACTTAAAGGACGAAGGTAGAAAGTATTTCAAAGCCCCCACTTACACATGAAAGCGTAATCGAAAACGGCCGGCACACACTATGATTTTTCTGTAATATCAAAGATGTTATTTTTCCGACTCGGTAATTAACTGGATTCCGTGGAGAAATTACGCCGGCATCCTTGATACCAAAATGACATGCAGAGGCAGAACGCTGGGCCAGAGGCCGGCCATAAACAACCAGGCTGCGGCCGGATGATAAGCGCCGGCCTTAATAAGAGTGAGGGCTGCCTGCTTCGAGGACGCGCTCGTTACTTCCTGCGAAGGGATGGCGCTGAACTGATTATATCGCCTTCGTAAAAGGAACGGGAGTGGCTCCAGCCCCAGCAACTCCTGGGCGGCCCCAAAGAAGGTGCAGCAGGGGTGGGGGTCCCGGGATAACTGGGTGAGCCTTCCACCCCCACCCCAGCCCCCCAGGAAGAGGGGCGCCCAGGACGCCAGCTTACCATCAATGCGGCTCACCAGCTCTTCCAACATCTTCACTTTCATCTGAATCCCGGGTTGGGCGAATGTGTAGTTGTCCTGAGGGGAAAATAACAGGGAGTTTCATAGGCGTGGGGGATAAAACCGGCTTTCCAAAGGGGAACAGGCAGTGGGGACGAAGGCGGACGGTTCGACAAGAGGACGAATTCACAAAGTGAGCAACGCACAGAGCAGGAGGCTGCGTCACACCACCCGCGCGCAGGTGAGCCGGAGGCGAGCTCGGAAGCCTCCCCACGTCACGATGGGAACCCAGGACCTGCCCGGCGCTACCGGCGTCAGGCACTACTGCCGTCAGGCCTCCCATCCGAGGGCTGAGGACACGGTCACGGTGTGAGCACGATGGACCAGGGGGCTTCAGTCTCAGGCACTCAGGTGAAGAGTTCCATAAACTAAGACAGGAAAACCAGCACGGCCAGTGGGCAGTGGGGGAGGGCTCTCCAGTCGGGCCGACCTGGAATGGGAGCCCGGCTCCACGCCTTAGGTGCTGTGTGACATTAGCAAGGAGCAGCTCCTGTCCGGCTGCAGCTGCACCATCTGTGACGTGAGAGTGAGCCCTGCCCGCGGGACTGCTCTGAGGCTTCAAGGAGGCACTGGCACGTGCCAAGGCTTCAGGAACAGAAGGCCCAGTGCCCCCACTGCCACGACTGGAGCGCATGTCAGCGGGGCTGGAGGGTGGCACCTAGCACGTCCTGCCCGGGGCACCCCACAGGCTAGCGCTCAGGAGCCTCAGCTCAGGCTCAGGGACCGTCTCAGGGCGAGGCTTTCAACTGCACTCCTGCAGTGACAGACTTGCTCTCGGTGGTTGCGGGAGGTGGGGTAGTGAGCCCACCAAATCCCCAGGGCCTGGTTCCCAGCAAGGTGGGGGTGCGGGTGGTGAAGGCTGCTAATCAACCAACCAGCCCACCCAGGTGGGCCCGGTGTGGCCAGGCCCTCGGACGTGGCAGCAGGAGAGTCAGCATCAGAGCAGTGAGGACACTGGTCCCCACTTGGAGGACGGACGTAGGGGCCAGCAGACCAGCAAAGCAGGCTGGATAGAGGCCAGGGAGCAGCTCGTCCCTGGAGGCCCAAGAAGGACATGGCCTGGCCCACACCTTGATGCACAACTTGCCCCGCCCCGGCCCCAGGCCCCGACCCCTGTCTGCATTCTGACCTCCAGGACTTGCTGTTGTCATTCAAGCACTAAATGGCTTCCAACTCTTTGTGACCCCGTGGACTGCAGCATACCAGGCTCCTCCGTCCTTCACCATCACCCAGACTGTGCTCAAACCCATGTCCATTGAGTCGGTGATGCCATCCAACCGTCTCATCCTCTGCTGCCCCTTCTCCTCCTGCCCCCAATCTTTCCCCGCATCAGGGTCTTTTCCAATAAGTCAGCTCTTCGTATTATGTGGCCAAAGCACTGGAGCTTCAGCTTCAGCATCAGTCCTTCCAGTGAACACCCAGGACTGATTTCCTTTAGGATGGACTGGTTTCATCTCCTTGCTGTCCAAGGCACTCTCGAGAGTCTTCTCCAACACTATAATTCGAAAGCATCAGCTCTTCGGTGCTCAGCCTTCTTCATGGTCCAACTCTCACGTCCGTACATGACTACTGTACACGACCTCCACGACTGTGAAATGACAAATCCATGTGGTTTCAAGCACAAGGCGCTGCGCCTGTGGGTCCTTGAATGTGAGTGAGTGAGTGGGGCCTGCTGGTTCAGGCAGGCGCGCACTGGGCTGGTGCTGGGAGAGGACAGCTTGTCCTCAGGGAGACGTGGGCGGAAGGGGACGGGGACATGGGGACAGCACCCCTGCACCCCCTTCCCCGGGATCTGTGGTGGGGGCGGCTCCAGGAGACGCAGCCAGGAGAGGACGACCTTCACGCCGGCAGTGACGCCTGAGGCTGAGCAGCCAGACGTGGCACTCAGGGGCTCCTGCACTGGCAGCACTCTCTGGGCTTAATGTGCGTGTGCACACAAGCACGTGCACACACACACAGGCACACACACACACAAGCACGTGCACACACACACAGGCACACACACACAAGCATGTGTACACACACACACAGGCACACACACACACACACAGGCACACACACACACAGGCACACACACACACACACACAGGCACACACACACACACACAGGCACACACACACACGGCCACACAGTCATACACATGCACACGCACACAAGCATGTGCACACACAGGCACACACACACACACACATGCGCAGACAAGCATGAGTACTCACACACAGGCACATACACACACAAACACACTCCTACACATGTGCAAACATAAGCATGTGTACACACATGGGCACACACACAGAAGTATGTGTACACACACAGGCACACAGTCACACACATGCACAAACATGGGCACAAACACATACACATGCACACACTCATACGTGCAGACACACAAGCATGTGTAAACACACACGGGCACAAACACACATACACACACACATCCTTCCTGACGAGAGCAGGAGCTGCGGCCGCTACAAGACGAAACTAAAAATGCCTACAAGGCAACCACAATCTTTTCCCCACAGAAATGGAAAACGAGCGGACTCAGACCTAACTTCTGCTGCGGTTTCTCCCGCGTGGATTTCAAGTGACAGGCCCTGGATCCCAGGCTGTCACGTCTCCACGAGGACAACTCCAGCGGGAGGCACCAAGGTCCCGCGTGCGCTCTGCTTGGCTCCACGCGGCAGGAGGCGCTCCCGGGGCGGCTGCCCCACAGGCCTGGAAGCATGTGCTTTGTAGACAAGCTGGTGGGTCTCGCTACACTGAAGTCTGGGGAAGGGAGGGCTGTCACAGACTGGCGCTGAGTGGACAGGAGCACTGGGCCCTGAAAGGCCTGCGCGCGTCCCAGGGAGACCCTCAGCCGCCCCTCTGGCAGAGACAGGCAGCGGCACGCAGCCCGAGCTGTCATGTAGCTGAACATTCACGGGCAGAGGAATTCTGGTTTTGGACTTGAACTTGCAGGGTTAGCCCTTAAAGACTTGATTTCTCTCCGGAACTTCAGTGACAGAGATTTACACTTGAATTCGGGACACGCTGGGTAGCTGGAAGCTTCCACGCTGTCGTCTCACCTCACGGCAGCATCTCCGATGAGCCGGGGGAAGCAGTCAGGCTGGAAGTATTTAAGGATGAGAAATAACCTACGAGCGGTTTTGCAGCCTCAGGCAGAGGCCTTGCAGACTACTACATTACTGCTCAGGTCTGACATGCCCCAAAGCCATGGGAACCAGGCTCGGACGCCCCCTCCCCGTGGACCCAGGAGAATACTCAGAGGAGCGGGGTTTCCACTGAGGGCTGGCCTGTTCCTAGGGGTGGTGGGCTCCAAGGGGGCACCACGTCCCTGGCTCAGCAGGAACCTAATGGTTATGCAGAGAGCCAGCTGCAGGAGCCGGGGGCAGCAGCCCTCAAACCTGGGCTGGGCTTCCAGGCGGAGGGAATCCAGCCGGTGCCCCCCTGCCCGTTCTCCATCCCCAGAAACACTGGCCCCAAAAAGGCGACTGACCACCCGCGACTCCGAGAGTCAAGACCGCCAGCAGGCCCAGCCCTCCTCCCAGCTCTCAGAACCGGCCGCTCCCCCAGGAAGGCTGCTCCCCTGCACGGCTCTGCCGCACACAGGGGGCCCTGCGGGGGCCCAAGGCCAGCTCCGACACGGAGGGTCAGCCTGAATGACCCCCACATTCAGTCCACCAGTTTATTTGGCTCTCACACTAAGATAGGACTTCAAGCTTCTCATTTAGAAGAAATAAAAATTATTCTTTGGTCTCCATCTGCCACTATTTCGTTTTATTTCTCAATTTGTTCAAAACCCAGGGAGGGGAGATGAGTTCTCTTGAAAATCCAAATAGTAAGAAAAGAATGACACCTGAGAGTCTTAAAAAAAGAAAAACACCTGCATCACGAAGGTCCCGAAAAGGCTGGCAGATGAGGCCTCGGGGTCTGGGCTTAGGCAGGGGGTGGGCGCGGGGGCAGAGAAGACCCACCGCAGGTCGGGCACAGTGGGTCAGCCGAGGGGTCCAAGCTGAGGACCGTGCCCTCGGCAGCCAGGAAGCCTCTGAAGGACACACCATGGACATTCCAGGGCCGGAGGCGGAGCCAGAGGGCATGAGGTGCCCGCAGCAGCCTCCCAGGAGGGGCACCTGGCCCCGAGGCCGCCCAGCAGGCTCCTCCAGCCTCTGACAAGACCGCGGGTCCTTCTGGATGAAGGGGGAGCACCGCCCCCAGCATCCCATCCACACCCCCGCCCTCGCCCGCACACATGCCCAGCACAGAACGTATCTGCTGAGAAACAGGAAGTATCTGCAGGCAAAATAGGAAGCAAGTGAGAATACTCTGTATTTACACGAATATTCACAGTAATAATATGGATAACACTCCATGAAAAGCAAACAGGCACACCTCTGCAAGCCGAGATTTGATTCTGGGTCTTTAAAGAATGATAGAAGAATATAGAAAACTTATTGCTCAGAGGGAGGGAAGGAAGGAGGGTCTGAAGAAATATAATGACCTTCTGGGAAGTGTTTTTACAGAAGGTAGAGTCCGAATCAGCAGGAAAGAAAAAAAATCCTAGCATGCACACTGGGCTTGCCTCACACTTCGGCAGTAACCAACAGCACTTCTGTGCTCTTCAGAGGAAAGGAGGACTAAATCCTTCTGAAGGAGCATCTTGGACAAGAGCAGGAAGGCTCACTCGTGTTGGCTGAGGGGGAGGACCCAGCACTCGGAGGACAGAGACCCCTCACCCCTGGGACAAGGGGCTGTGCGGGACCAGAGACGCGGGCCCTCAGCGCGTCCCACAGCCCTTCCCGGCCAGTCTCTCTGCGGGAAAGCGCCCTTCCTAGGGGAAAGCAAGCCAACCCGTCTCACGCACCCTGGACCTGCGTCCAAACACCTCGAGACACCAGGCCCCGTTTCAGGCCCCCTGTGAGCCAGTGAGCGCAGCGATGGAATCGATACACCCAAGACCGGCCCAGGGCGGACGGGCACTCCTCCCTGAGTGCGACACACCCGCCCAAGGGCCTCCTGCAGGGCTCAGAGAAGTAGGGCTGAGGCTGCCGTCCTGAGACTGGCCCGTGTGCAAGGTCGGTGCTCGCCGGGGGGTGCCTGGGACCAGGATTTCGGGAGCCCCCACCTGTCCTGCGCCAGTGAGAACGGCTCGCCGCGCCCCGGAGCACCGTCTTCGTGCTGCACGCCTGTTTTCCTGCTGCTCCGTGCCAGCAGCGGTGCCGGTGACAGCAGCTCCCAGTCAGGCCGCAGGCGTGGCTCCGTCGTCGTCGTGTTCTCATTTTGGCCGTGCTGGGTCTTGCAGCACACGGGCTTAGGTGCCCAGGGCACGTGAGGTCCTGCTTCCCCAACCAGGGACCGACCTGCGTCCCCCGCCCTGGAGGGAACCCCAGGGACGTCCCGGGTGTGGCGTTTCTCACAAGCTCCTGGGAGACGGGGCCAACTCGTGGCTCAGGAGTTAAGCATCTCCAGTGACTCCCCAGGGACAGGACTCCTGGCAGCTCGCACCTGGGTCCCTCTGGCCTTTTCCCTTGGCCCGTGCACCCTACACACGTGATTGGGAGGAATCGTGGCTGTTGTGCTGGAGTCCCAGAACCTGGGGGCGGTCCTGGGTCCCCAACACAGTCGGGCAGGAAAATCAACACAGGACTTGTGTTCAGAGATGATGGTCTGGTCGTCAAGCAAACATTCATCACGCAGGCCACGCAGACGCACACGGGGGCTCACCATGACTGGGGGAGCCCTGAGGTCAGAGCACAGAACAGGGGCCTGACCCAAGGACACACTGAGAACGGGAGGCCTGGGCCGAGATGCAGAGAACAGGGGGCCGGGGCAGCTGTGGGGGGCCAGGCTCACTCCACGCAGGAAGTGAAGGCCAGTGTGGTGGGAGGGGCCCCGAGGAAGCCAGGCTTGATGGGAGAAGACCACCTCAAGGCAGGAAGGCCACGTGGGGAGCCAAGGGTGAGACCCCAGCAAAGCTACAGGATGAAGCGAATGACATGGAAAGAGGAGCCACCGCAGTCATGAGATCTGCATTTGGAAAAGGTGACTCTGGCTGCCAAGGTGAGCCTAACAGAAGAGGCCAGAGAGGATGCGAGACGTCAGTCACCTGACCGAAGACCCTGGGCCCAGTGATGGCGAAAGCGCCCTCCCGGAGGCGCAGTCAACCCAGCCCGTCCAGACTGCGTCCGTTCAGCGAGCTGCACTGGCTGGTTTCGTGAACGTCAACGGAGGCCTTCGGGCTCATTGCTCCTAGCTCGTTCATCGCACGTGTCTGGCTGGCACTGCGGGCTGCGGAACTCACGCTGAACCCTGAGCGTGTCGTCCATCGCACCAGCTGTCCCTCCAAGTGGAGAGGCTGCAATCACACGCACGCCCTCCACGTCCCCACCACGGTCTCTGGGGAGACGGGAGGAGAAGGACGAGGACAGAGCTCCACAGCATGCTGCTCGGGGGGAAGGAAAGCGCAAGCCTGAGTCTCTCAGTCGTGCCTGACTCTTTGTGACCCCATGGACTGTAGCCCACCAGGCTCCCTGTCCATGGGATTTCCCAGGCAAGGATACTGGAGTGGGTTGCCATTCCCTTCTCCATGGGATCTTCCCAACCCAGGGATCGAACCTGGCTCTCCTGTACTGATAAAGAATCCAGGCAGATCGTTTACCAACTGAGCTACCTGGGAAGCCCTTTTCAGGCGGGAGGGCGCTATAAAAATTTATCAGGCCAACTCTTTTCCCACCAGCGAGCCTAATTGGAGGCAGGAAGCCTCCTTCACAAGGCACTGGGGGCGTATCTAAAAGAAGCTGGGCAGCGTCCACACCACGTGTGAGCCCTTCTGCCCACCCATTCCACAGGTTCCCTGGGGCCATAGGTCATGGGACGTGGCGAGGGCGGAAGGCTCCCCCCAGCCCTGGCAGAGCGGCTTGGGGCTCCCCCTGTAAACTGCTCAGAAAACAGGGACAAGCTGAACGCCTGTTTGGGGACACAGGCCGGCCAGCAACGGTAGCTGGTGCAATAGTATTTGAAGGAAGTCCAGATAAGTTATAGACCTGAGCTGTAAGGAGTATCCACTAACGGAGGGTGGGGAGAGGAGAGACTGCCAAAAAGCTAGACTGAAAACAATAATAAGAAAGGGTCCCTGAGGGGAAGGGATCCTGGAGCTGGGTGGTTCCAAGGAAATGACACTCCGGAAGAGGCAAAACTGTGGAGATGGTGAGCAGACCACTGGCTGTCACGGGTTCCGGGAGAGGAAAGGATGAACTTTCCTTGAAAGGCAGGGACTTTTAGAGCAGTGACCTACTCTAGACGACACCGCAACAGTGGACGGATGGTGGTGGTGGTTTAGTCACTAAGTCGTGTCCGACTCTTTGCAGCCCCAGGGACTGTAGCCGCCAGGCTCCTCGGTGCATGGGACTTTCCAGACAAGAACACTGGAGTGGGTTGCCATTTCCTTCTCCAGGGGATCTTCCCAACCCAGCGACTGAACTCAGGTCTCCTGCATTGCAGACAGTGTCCTACATTATACGCAGATTCTTTATGGCCTGAGCCAGTAGGGAAGCCCCATAACTCCTTATACATTTGGCCAAACCCACAGAATGTACAGCATAGAGAGGGAACCCCAATATCAACTGTGAACTTTAGTTAATAGTATTATACCAATTTTTTAACTTCCAGATGTTCAAGCTGATTTTAGAGAAGGCAGAGGAACCAGAGATCAAATTGCCAACATCTGCTGGATCATCGAAAAAGGAAGACAGTTCCAGAAAAACATCTATTTCTGCTTTATTGACTATGCCAAAGCCTTTGACTGTGTGGATCACAATAAACTGTGGAAAATTCTGAAAGAGATAGGAATACCAGACCACCTGCCCTTCCTCTTGAGAAACCTATACGCAGGTCAGGAAGCAACAGTTAGAACTGGACGTGGAACAACAGACTGGTTCCAGATAGGAAAAGGAGTACGTCAAGGCTGTATATTGTCACCCTGCTTATTTAACTTCTATGCAG
>NW_011476462.1:182958-194293 GCF_000754665.1 Bison bison bison | reverse complement strand
AAAAGATGCTTACTTCTTGGAAGAAAAGTTATGACCAACCTAGACAGCATATTGAAAAGCAGAGACATTGCATTGCCTACAAAGGTCCATCTAGTCAAGGCTATGGTTTTTCCAGTGGTCATGTATGGATGTGAGAGTTGGACTGTGAAGACAGCTGAGCACCGAAGAATTGATGCTTTTGAACTGTGGTGTTGGAGAAGACTCTTGAGAGTCCCTTGGACTGCAAGGAGATCCAACCAGTCCATTTTGAAGATCAGCCCTGGGATTTCTTGGGAAGGACTGATGCTAAAGCTGAAACTCCAGTACTTTGGCCACCTCATGCAAAGAGTTGACTCATTGGAAAAGACTCTGATGTTGGGAGGGATTGGGGGCAGGAGGAGAAGGGGACGCCAGAGGATGAGATGGCTGGATGGCATCACCGACTCGATGGACATGAGTCTGAGTGAACTCTGGGAGATGGTGATGGACAGGGAGGCCTGGCATGCTGCAATTCATGGGGTCACAAAGAGTCAGACACGACTGAGTGACTGAACTGAACTGAATTGAATATACCAATAACAGCTCATCAGTTATAACAAATCCACCACGCTAAAGCAAGATGTTAATAACAGGAGCAAGTGTGTGTCTCTGTGGAGGTAACAACAGAGTATATCAAACTCTGTACTTTCTGCTCAATATTTCTGTAAATAGTTCTACAATCAGATCAGATCAGATCAGTCACTCAGTCGCGTCCGACTCTTTGCGACCCTATGAATCGCAGCACGCCAGGGCTCCCTGTCCATCACCAACTCCCAGAGTTCACTCAGACTCACTTCCATCGAGTCAGTGATCCCATCCAGCCATCTCATCCTCTGTTGTCCCCTTCTCCTCCTGCCCCCAATCCCTCCCAGCATCAGAGTCTTTTCCAATGAGTCAACTCTTCGCATGAGGTGGCCAAAGTACTGGAGTTTCAGCTTCAGCATCATTCCTTCCAAAGAAATCCCAGGGCTGATCTCCTTCAGAATGGACTGGTTGGATCTCCTTGCAGTCCAAGGGACTCTCAAGAGTCTTCTCCAACACCACAGTTCAAAAGCATCAATTCTTCGGTGCTCAAATTCCGTTAATTTAAAAAGTTTGTGATGCATCCAAAAGAAATAGGAAAAAGGGAGGGAATAAGGTGAAATGAATAGAAAATAAATAGCAAAATGGCAGCCTAAACTCCAGCCACATAAATAATTCCATGAATGTCCATGAACTAAACACACATTAAAAGGGCAGGAAAGCAAAATCCAGCTATAAGCTATCCACAAGAAATGTGCTTTAAATAGGATGATACAGATTAAAAGCAAAGAGATGGGAAAAGATAAACCCAGGAAATACTAATCCTAAGGGAGACGGGATCCCTATTTTAGTATCAGATGAACTGGACCCAGGACAGAAGAAATATCAGAAAAAGAGGAATATTTCATAACAATAAACACACAAACTCACCAAGAAAGCATAATCATCCTACATATATATGTACCTAAAAATGTCTCCTCTCATCACTTCCATTCAACATCGTACTTGAGGCCCTTGACAATGCAATAAGGCAAGAAGAGAAAATAAAAGCCATATATATCAATTATACAACAGTCTTATGGACTCTGTGGGAGAGGGAGAGGGTGGGAAGATTTGGGAGAATGACATTGAAACATATAAAATATCATGTAAGAAACAAGTTGCCAGTTCAGGTTCGATGCACGATACTGGATGCTTGGGGCTGGTGCACTGGGATGACCCAGAGGGATGGTATGGGGAGGGAGGAGGGAGGAGGGTTCAGGATGGGGAACGCATGTATACCTGTGGCGGATTCATTTTGATATTTGGCAAAACTAATACAATTATGTAAAGTTTAAAAATAAAATAAAATTAAAAAAAAAGAAGTCTGCAGGTGACACCCTTGTGCACTTAAAAAATCCTAAGGCATCCACCAAAAAGCTCCTGGAACTAATAGGTAAATTTATCAAGATCACCAGAAACAAGGTGTGGTATACTACATTTTCCAAAAGTGGCCACACAGTCTCTCAAACCAAATGTTCTTTTATGATGTGATCAGGCCACTCCTACATCAAGAGATGAAGTCTAATTTCCCTCTCTTTGAATCTGGGTAGGCTTGTGCAACTTACACCTTGCTTTCTGGAAGTCTTACTGGGTGTCTTGAGCCATCACATCAGAAGTTTGCCTTTCCCGAGGCCACTGTGCCTTGAGAACGTTAAGCCACACAGGGAGGGCCACAGTGGGCAGCTCAACTACAGTCTCAGTCTTGGGGTCACCCAAGCCTGGGCAACACACACGTAAGACAGTGAGACTGCAGCTGATTCCAGTCCCCAGGCAACAACCTGCACCAGCCTTCACGGCATCCCACAGGGGCGCCAGGCACTGAGGGGCATGGACAGCAGCTCAAGGTGCACGCTGGCTGAAACCGACCCACAGAGTCTGCGAGGGAGACAAAACACACGCTTTAGGCAGCAAGTTTTGGAGTAATGTGTTATACAGTAGGAACTGGAAAACTGTCAGTTTACAAAACTCAATTGTATCTGTATAAACCATCAATAAAAATTTAAGAAGTTTACAAAGAAAGCTATACTATTTAAAGGACTATCAAAAATAAAAACCTATCTAGAAATAAATTTAAGAAAAGATTAGAAAACCCCCTACACTGAAAAGTACAAAATGTTTATGGGGGTAAGTTAGAAACATTTAAATAGATTTTAAAATACGCCATGCTTATGGACTAGAATAATCAACGTGGCTGCTGCTGCTGCTAAGTCGCTTCAGTCGTGTCCGACTCTGTGCGACCCCATAGACGGCAGCCCACCAGGCTCCCCCGTCCCTGGGATTCTCCAGGCAAGAACACTGGAGTGGGTTGCCATTTCCTTCTCCAATGCAGGAAAGTGAAAGTGAAGTCGATCAGTCGTGTCCGACTCTTCGAGACCCCATGGACTGCAGCCTACCAGGCTCCTTCGTCCGTGGGATTTTCCAGGCAAGAGCACTGGAGTGGGGTGCCATTGCCTTCTCCGAAATCAACATGGCTAATGCTGTTAATTCTGGGAAAACTAACACATAGATTAAAAATATAATCCCATTCAAAAATCCCAGGCCCTAAGACTTTTTCCAAGGCTTTTTGTGTAGGAAATGGCTAATTACAAACTTTACATAAAAATTCAAAGACCTAAAAATACTCAAGACAATTTTTTAAAAAAAGAACACACTAGGAGGTCTTACCCTACCCAACTCCAAGAAAAGCTACAGAGGTTAGCTACAGAGGTTAAGACAGTAGGCACCAGCATTAACACTCCATTAACAGATCAATGAAACATGACCGAGTGTCCAAAAATAGACATACACTTAAACAGTCATTTGATTTTCAGAAAAGGCGCCAAAGCACTGTATTCTGGAGACAAAACAAAACTGTTCTTAACAAATGGAGCTGTTATTAACTAGGAAACCTGTATTTAAAAAATGAGCCATGGTGCCTTCCTCACACCATACAGAAAAATTAAGTCAAGCTCAATGACGGACCCAAAAGTAGAAACTAAAATTACAGTTTCCAAAAAAATTAATAAAATGTTAGTTTCTAGAAGAAAAACATAGGAGAATATCCTGGCATGCTAGGGGTAGGAAAAGGATTTTTAGTTAGGACACAGAAAATCATTATCACAAAAAACAATAATAATAAATTAGAAGTCATCAAAATTAAAATTCTCTGCTCAGCAGAAGACATTGTTAAAAAATATACTGACAAGCCACAAACTTGGGAAAAATATTCTCATACCCTCTCTCCATATATAGAAGCAGAGACACTGTATAGTCAGGCCACTCGAGATGGCCATTCTCTCGCTCTCTGTCCACCCCCTACCTGACCAGTGCCTGCTTCACCTACCCCTGGGCTACTGACTGACCTTCCTTCCTACGCACCTGCCCCGGCCTCCAGCTCGTGGCTGTTCTTATCAAAGGGGCAGTGAGGGGCCTGCCCCTCAGTGGGTTTCCCGGATAACTAATGAGCCAGCCTGACTTTGCTGTTGTTTACTGGCTAAATTGTGTCCAACTCTTTGCAACCCCATGGGCTGCAGCACACCAGGCTCCCCTGTCCTTCACTGTCTCCCAGACTTTGCTCAAATGTATGGCCACTGAGTCGGTGATGCCATCCAGCCATTTCATCCTCTGCTGCCCTCTTATCCTCCTGCCCTCAATCTTTTGCAGCATCACGGTCTTTTTCAATGAGTGGTGTTGGAGAAGACTCCTGAGAGTCCCTTGGACTGCAAGGAGATCCAACCGGTCCATCCTAAAGGAAATCAGTCCTGAATATTCATGGGAAGGACTGATGCTGAAGCTGAAGCTCCAATACTTTGGCCACCTGATGGGAAGAGCTGACTCACTGGAAAAGACCCTGAGGCTGGGAAAGAAAGAAGGCAGGAGGAGAAGGGGACGACAGAGGATGAGATGGTTGGATGGCATCACCGACTCAGTGGACATGAGTGTGAGCAAGCTCCGGGAGATGGTGAAGGACAAGGGAGCCTGGCGTGCTGCAGTCCGGGGATCACAAAGAGTCGAACACAACTGAGCAACTGAACAACAGCTCTTTGCATCAGGTGGCCAAAGCTGATCACAGCCGTATCGCGGGGAAGGGGCTTCCCTAACTCAGTGAAGCTATAAGCTGTGCTGTGTGGGGCCACTCAAGATGGATGGGTCACAGCAGATCTGACAAAGCGTGGTCCGCCGGAGGAAGAAACGGCAAAAGCACTCCAGTGTCCTTGTCATAAGAAGTCCATGAACAGCATAAAAAGGCAACCTGATTCCCTCATAGTGGCAAACTCCCTTTCCTCTGGGAACAAAAAAGCGCCTCCACATCCCACCCACCACCCATGGGGGTCACTCCAGGACCTTGTTTCAGACATGTAAGGTCCCTCATCCATTAAACCATTGCTGTCTCTGTCACTGACTCTGGGCTTTTCTTTGGTCTTGAAGCTGGGCACACACAGGGCCTTGTAGGCCTGCGGGCTGCAGCCCAATGGTATAGATAAACACACACGCGCACACGCAGAGGACTGCTCTCCAGCACAGATAAAAGCAGGGACATGCGAAGCTGGTGCGGACGTGGAGCACCCAGGCCGCACTTCTGATGGGTGTGTGACGCAGCATAACCCACCTGGGGGAAAGGTCTGGATGTTTTTCATAGAACTTAGTATAGCTCTGTGCCATGACCCAGCAAGTCCACACCTAGGAACTCTCCCAAGAGAAACAGTACACATCAACCAGAGGATTGCACACGAGCGCTCAAGGAAATTCCTTTCCTGGCAGACAAAGAGAAGCAGCAGCCTCGGCTCCCGCCAGCTGCAGGACGTGTAGACAAGCTGACAGATTCACGTGGTGCAGTGCTGCCTGGTAATTAACAGGAGTGAACTATTCATCCAGGCAACAACGTGGATTTCACTGTTTTCGATGCTACTGTAGATGAATTTTTTTCTTAATCTTCTTTTTAAATTGGCATGCAATAATTCATTCTTAATGAATCTCCTGCTGCAGCCCACGAGCCCACACATTCTTGTCTATTCAATAAGCCTTTCTAAAACGTTGCCAGGAGCCCTCACTCTTCTCGACTGCGGCTCTCAGATCACGTCTCCGAGCCTGGCGCATCCGGAGAGGAGAGAGCAGAGCCTCACGTGGACCAGACTCTCCGGCCACTCACCATCCACTCACGGGCTGGGTGCAGGCCCGGCTCTCCACCCCCCTCCTGCCGCTCTGCTGCCCCTTCCAGGTGGAGACGCCTGATGTGAAGAACACAGGCCAAGTGGGGGCCACGTGGGTGTCCTCTCCACTGCTTTCCCAAGCAGCAGACCGGCCCTTTGTCCTCTGTCCTCGGAGCTTGGCGGGGAGTGAAAACAGATCAAGGTCCTGGCTCCTTCTGAGGGTCGTCGGGCCTCTCTCCCTGTTGGAACAGAACCTTCTCTAGGAGCTCTCTGTGTAGGCTCTGGGTCCTGGGGTGCGCCATGACTATTCTCTCCCGGGATAACTCACCGCAGCGAGCTCACCCCCGCCCTCCCCATCCCCTCCAGTCCCCCGACACAGGTCTGGTCATCCCTGGCCTTCCTTTGCCAGAGTCGCTACAGCACCAGGCTGCCGGCCTTTTCTCTGACAAGTAAGCTCCGAGATAAAACAGTTACTTTCCCCAATATTCTCATCACTTCCACACCAGCAACCAGTTCTTAGAACTGAGTGATTCTTCCCCAAGGAAAGAAAATGTAAATGACTAATTATAAAAGGCAACGGTTCCTTTCTACTCCAAGAGGCCGTCCTGCTAAGTAATGAATCTGAGAGTAATGGCCTGACTGCAGGGTGGGCAGGTATGGAAGCCGTAATTCAGGAGGTGAAAGCTCCCGGCAGCCCTGGCGCGCAGCGTTAGTGAAATGAGAAGTCTGGAGAAGGCCCAAGAACAATCCCCAAGCAGGCCAGGATGGGTGCGGCCGCCTGGGCTGGGGACCCGACCCGCCGCGCCCCGGGGCAGGCAGGCGGGGCTGCTGCGTGGGCCCTCCAGCAGCTTCCTCCCGGGAAGTGCAGAGGAACACCCCTTCCCCACCCCAAAACTCAAGGACTCCGTCCAGTCATCCTATCCTACGGCGGTCCTTTGCAGAGCCCACCCCAAAACTCACAGACTCCGTCCAGTCATCCTGTCCTAAGGCGGTCCTTCGCAGAGCCCACCCCAAAACTCAAGGACTCCGTCCAGTCATCCTGTCCTAAGGCGGTCCTTCGCAGAGACACAGCCGTCAGTCGGACCGGCTCAGACTGCTGTCGGTGAGCTAAACGAAAACCATCCCCAAAGGCAGCATCACAAGGACACAACCCCTGAAACGACTGGAAGAAATAATGGCCCAGCTTCTTTTTTCCGGCCTCACGGCTCATGGGATCTTAACTCCCCAACAGAGGGCCCTCGGCAGTAAGAACCTGGAGTCCTAACCGCTGGATCGCCAGCCAATTCCCTACCAAATTACTTTTACAAGTTAGATCTCAGAAGGCTTCCCTGATGGCTGAGCGGTGAGGAATCCAGCTGCCAAGGCAAGAGGGCCTGGTTCAGTCCCTGACGTGGGAAGACCCCAGTGCTCGGGGCTTAGGAGCGGCAGAGCCCGTGTGCTCTGGAGTCGCGGAGCGGCCGCTGCTGGGCCCACGGGTCCCAACAACCAAAGCCCTCGCTCCACGACACGGGGAGAGCACCGCAACGAGGAGCCGCAGCTAGAGAGTGGCCCCCACTCACTGCCACTACAGAAAAGCCCGGGCAGCAGCAGAGAGACCCAGCAGAGTCAAAAATAAATACATTTAAAAATAAATTTGCAAATTCAGTTTTACAAAAGGTACATCTTTGGCTGCACACCTGACATGGTGCCTGAGGAACACTGACCTCGTGTGAGACCCAAGTGTGGCTCTGTTGTGCCGACGGGACAGCAAATCCCAGGCCAGGGCCACCCACCCCACGCTCCCGACATCCCAACAACAACTCACGGTGCCAGGAAACGAGGGGCAGGACCCAGGCAGAAAGAGCCACTGCTCCGGGACCCCGAGACCCTGGGCCCCCGGGCCCCGGGCACAGCTCCCTGGGGCATAGCTCCCCGGGGCACGCCCGGCCGACGCCCCCGTGCGACACTGCTTTCATCCTGCGCTTCTCCTGTGTGAGCGCACCCTGGGGCGTCTCCAAGAGAGCACCCTCCTGTGGGCTGTGGCCCCCACAGTGCTCAGCCATCCGCCTGGCTCCCTGGGGCCCTTTCCAGCGGCCGGTGGGGCCCAAACGTCCGTGGTGATGCCGAGGGGCCGTCTGCCTGTGCCGCCCTGCTGGCGTCCGCTGCGAGGCTCTGCCAGCGGGGGTGGCAGGTAAAAGCCCTGGCACGCGGTGTGGACAAGGCGGCCCCACCAACCATAACTAGCAACAGCTGGGAAACAAGGCTCTCGAGGCGTGCACCCAAAATGTTAAACTTCTTCCAGAAAAGCAGCTGCTGCAACTCTTAGAGCTGAGAGTGTTGATATTTGAAAAAATGACCAACAGGCAAACTCATTATTCAGACTTGGGTATCCAGCAGACATTTCCTCAAAAGTGAACAAAGTCAGCCCGTCACTTCAAGGGAAACAATTCACAGCATTTGTTGCCAATAATAATATTTGAGCTTTGAAACCAGAATTCAAATTTTGGAGAACTCTGACCCACCATCTGAGCGCGACAGTTCTTTATGAGGAGGTAGCACTAAAAAAGGTGACTTTAAAAAAAAACAACTTTTTTTTTTGCTGTGGACCATTTTTAAAGTCTTTATTGAACCTGCTACAATGTTGCTTCTGTTTTATGTTTCACTGTTTTGGCTTGAGGCATGTAGGATCTTACCTCCCAGACCAGGGACTGAACTGGCGCCCTCTGCTTTGGGAGGCGAAATATTAACCCCTGGACCACCAGGAGAGTCCCAAAGGTGAGCCTTTGATACAATTCAATGAAACGTGATGTTCAGAGTATCAGCATACCTCAGGCATCCCGCATGTTCCAATGACCAATGTTTGACGTTACTGAACCACACGTGTAAAAGATCCACTCCAAGCGCAAGACGGGCCAATGGGTTTTACTGTGATTGAGCACAAATGTTCACTAACACGGCTTCACAGTCACACTGCAAGTGGCCTTTAGGAGCTACCATCTCTTAGGCCGTGGCACAGTATTGAAGGAAAGGCACCCGGTCATCCAGAGGGCTATTACAGTACTTCTCCCTTTTTCAACTACATGCCTACGAGAGTCTGGGTTTTCATCATATACTTCAACAACAACAAAAATACGTATTACAACAAGCTGACTGTAGAAACACAGATGAGAATTCAGCTGTCTCCCATCAAGGCACGTAAAAGTCAAACCATGCCTCTCTTCTCATTAAACACTTTTGTTTTGGTAAATACTCGTTTATCTTGAAACGTTTTACTTAAAATAGCATAGAATGCATTTCTTGTTGCTAAAGTAAATCACTAAATGGTTCTGCATCATCTGGTGGAGCTCTACTGGCAGGTACTGGTAGAATCAGCCCACGAGTAGGAGCTCCTTAACTCCCACTAGCAGGAACGGCAGGCGGCCCTGAGACGCAGAGCGGAGACCTCGCTGCAGAACCGCTGCACTGTTTCTGGACGGCACCTGGACTTCCGGGGGCAGATCTTCGCCTGATCTTTACACCTCGCCAGGCACTGACGCCCGACCTCCTCGCACTAGCGCGTCTGACGACCCCTCTGCGGTCCCCCGCCAGCTTGCGGTTCCTACTCACTTTAGGGAGCCACACCCAGCACCAGGGGTTTGTGGAGGAGGGGCGGAGGCTTGCCCTTTCCTAGTCCGCACCGATGCCGGGCCCAGGGCCTCCTCTCCCGGCTCCCCACCACCGTGAACCAGCGGGGGAGGGACGCATGGCACCCGGCGCTGGGTCTGCAGGTGCCAGGTGCCCCCATGCAGTAGCATCTCACATCCAGGCCCCTGGGGGAGCCGGAAACACAGCTTCTCCACCTAGGCTACTGGATGGCAAGAGTATGAACAGATGTGCGCTGTCCTGCAGAATTTCCCCCAGCAAAACGGAACTCATCGCCACTTGTTTCAGCTGGGGAAGGCCGTCCAACAGGCTTCAGGGCGGCGGTGTGGGTCCCACACGCACCTGCTCGAGGGCGAGCGGCTCTGCCCCGTGTGCTGCTTGCGAGGCTGAACCGCCACTTGGGAGCACCAACGGGCTGGAGACGCTGCGCACTCGCCGGGGTCACCTCTTCCCCGTCACCCCTCCAGCTACACGACGATGCCCTGGCCTTCCCTGCAAGGAGACCCTGACCCCCTCCCTGAAGCCTCTGGCGACGGGATGGACTGCAATCACACGATATAAACCTGAACCTCATCAAGAACAGGGAACGAGCACGAAGACCAGGCTGAGGGTTGTGCTCAACAAAACCAAAAACGAGCTTTCTCAATGGTTCTCAACCAGGGACTGATGTGATGAAAAGGGTGCTGGAGGAAGGCGCCCTACAAGTTCCGAGAAGCGTGGAGAGAAGAGACGTGCAACCAGGAGCAGGCACGTGCGCCGAGACGCGAGAGCAGCCAGGCCCGAGGGGCGCCGACTTCCTAGCCCATTTTCCCTCTTAACCATAAGAGGAAACCTCTTAAGCACCCGCCAGGCTCCCCTGTCTGTGGGATTTTCCAGGCAAGAATACTGCAGCAGATTGCCACTTCCTTCTCGAGGGGATCTCCCAGACCCAGGGATCGAACCTGTGTCTCCTGCACTGGCAGGCAGATTCCTTCCCACTGCTCCACTTGGGAAGCCCTCACAAGCCCCCACACACCCGTGATGAATGGTGACAGCACCTGCGAACAATGAGAAGCACCCCGGGAGCTCGCACGGGGTCGCCAGGGACGGCCTCATCTAAGGGAATTACAGAAGAGCCCCGCAAAGCCCCCAGATGCCCGTAGCGGGCCTCCCTGAATCCCTGTGCACTGGAGGATCACGTGGAATCAATCATAACCACATGACAGAAAGACGGATGGCTGCTGCCGGCCTCACGTCTGTTGTACACACACACACACACACACACACACACGCGCGCTCGCGCGCGCGTGTGCCAGAGAAACATTATGCCTTCCACGCAGCACCCTTGTCAAGAAACCCTTTCATCAGACAAGAAATCTCGGGTGAAAAATGAAAAGCCAGCATCGATTTCAATGTACAGCTGATTTTATTTACAAATAGAAGCCAGATAATCTTGTATTTAAATGGCAGAAGTTCCATCACTCATGATCAGAGAAGTGACATTTGAAATTTATAAAGTTTCACACTACGATTCAATCTCTTTTCCAAGGAGGAAAAGAGTCTGAAGTTTGGGAGGAAAGACTGAAAAATACGAGAACAGTATCAGAGTGGGGAAATGATTAATTGATGCTGGGGCTGAAATACGTCTCCAGCAGGCACATTTCTCTTTACCAGACACAAAATGCGTCCCCAGGCGACCTGAGGGGCTCTCAGATATGAGGTTCCCGTTGTTCAGCTCCAGGAAGGGCCTCTGCTTTCTTTGTCAATTCCTTGGTATCCACACGGTTTTCTTCAAGAGAATCGTTGTAGCTGATTTACGCGCATTAACCCCAAGGGCTCAATCTTTTGTTGCCTGCTGTTCAGTCGTTGAGGTGTGTTCGACTCTTTGCAACCCCATGGACTGCAGCACGCCAGGCCTCCCTGTCCTTCAGTGTCTCCCGGAGCTTGCTCACATTCATGTCCATCGAGTCGGTGATGCCATCCAACCATCTCATCCTCTGTCGTCCCCTTCTCCTCCCGCCTTC